>NW_025318997.1:0-20706 GCF_016746245.2 Drosophila santomea
TTGCTTTTAGAGATTGGATGGTCATTAGATGGACAAATAACCATATTGTGGCGACAACATAAGTTCTCATCATATTGCGAAGAATCCAGTACACCATAAACGCACTAAGCACATAGATATTAAGTATCATTTTGTTCGTGAAAAAGTAGAATGTAATGATATAATTCTTGAATATGTACCCACTGATAAAAATGTTGCAGATGTACTAACGAAAGGCTTGTGTAAGCAAAAGCAACAGAATTTTGCTAAGTTGCTTGGATTAAATTAATTTTCGTTTTACATCACATATATTAGCTTAAGAGGAAGTGTTGAAATTACGTTATAATTTAAATAAGCTTTATATGTTTTTGATCTGGCAACGCTCAATTATAGCTTAAGAAGTCATTGTGAAATTCCCATTACTCAGTTTCAATTAAACCGTCAACTACACCACTACGTTCTTGTGTTTATTTGGTCGGTCGGTCTAGAAGCACATAACGGTTGTCCTGATCGTACGGTAAATAACTAACAGTAAACGTAATGGATATAAGTTTTGAATTATAATAAACGATAACGTGTCCAAAAGTTAGAAAGATGTAAGGTCCAATGCATGACACCAAGAATAAATGAATTCTATATACAAAATGTAGTTTAGTTTTAGATGGAAGTCAACAATAAATATTCAACATGATAAATGTTTTTATGCAGCAAATTGAATCCACGGAGCTTTCGGTCCTCTCTAGTTTATGGGCTCTCAAAGGGGACATATAATGAAAATTAAACCATAACAAGTTGGGAATTATTTGTAAACGTAATGGATATAAGTTTTGAATTATAATAAACGATAACGTGTCCAAAAGTTAGAAAGATGTAAGGTCCAATGCATGACACCAAGAATAAATGAATTCTATATACAAAATGTAGTTTAGTTTAGATGGAAGTCAACAATAAATATTCAACATGATAAATGTTTTTATGCAGCAAATTGAATCCACGGAGCTTTCGGTCCTCTCTAGTTTATGGGCTCTCAAAGGGGACATATAATGAAAATTAAACCATAACAAGTTGGGAATTATTTGTAAACGTAATGGATATAAGTTTTGAATTATAATAAACGATAACGTGTCCAAAAGTTAGAAAGATGTAAGGTCCAATGCATGACACCAAGAATAAATGAATTCTATATACAAAATGTAGTTTAGTTTTAGATGGAAGTCAACAATAAATATTCAACATGATAAATGTTTTTATGCAGCAAATTGAATCCACGGAGCTTTCGGTCCTCTCTAGTTTATGGGCTCTCAAAGGGACATATAATGAAAATTAAACCATAACAAGTTGGGAATTATTTGTAAACGTAATGGATATAAGTTTTGAATTATAATAAACGATAACGTGTCCAAAAGTTAGAAAGATGTAAGGTCCAATGCATGACACCAAGAATAAATGAATTCTATATACAAAATGTAGTTTAGTTTTAGATGGAAGTCAACAATAAATATTCAACATGATAAATGTTTTTATGCAGCAAATTGAATCCACGGAGCTTTCGGTCCTCTCTAGTTTATGGGCTCTCAAAGGGGACATATAATGAAATTAAACCATAACAAGTTGGGAATTATTTGTAAACGTAATGGATATAAGTTTTGAATTATAATAAACGATAACGTGTCCAAAAGTTAGAAAGTTGTAAGGTCCAATGCATGACACCAAGAATAAATGAATTCTATATACAAAATGTAGTTTAGTTTTAGATGGAAGTCAACAATAAATATTCAACATGATAAATGTTTTTATGCAGCAAATTGAATCCACGGAGCTTTCGGTCCTCTCTAGTTTATGGGCTCTCAAAGGGGACATATAATGAAAATTAAACCATAACAAGTTGGGAATTATTTGTAAACGTAATGGATATAAGTTTTGAATTATAATAAACGATAACGTGTCCAAAAGTTAGAAAGATGTAAGGTCCAATGCATGACACCAAGAATAAATGAATTCTATATACAAAATGTAGTTTAGTTTTAGATGGAAGTCAACAATAAATATTCAACATGATAAATGTTTTTATGCAGCAAATTGAATCCACGGAGCTTTCGGTCCTCTCTAGTTTATGGGCTCTCAAAGGGGACATATAATGAAAATAAACCATAACAAGTTGGGAATTATTTGTAAACGTAATGGATATAAGTTTTGAATTATAATAAACGATAACGTGTCCAAAAGTTAGAAAGATGTAAGGTCCAATGCATGACACCAAGAATAAATGAATTCTATATACAAAATGTAGTTTAGTTTTAGATGGAAGTCAACAATAAATATTCAACATGATAAATGTTTTTATGCAGCAAATTGAATCCACGGAGCTTTCGGTCCTCTCTAGTTTATGGGCTCTCAAAGGGACATATAATGAAATTAAACCATAACAAGTTGGGAATTATTTGTAAACGTAATGGATATAAGTTTTGAATTATAATAAACGATAACGTGTCCAAAAGTTAGAAAGATGTAAGGTCCAATGCATGACACCAAGAATAAATGAATTCTATATACAAAATGTAGTTTAGTTTTAGATGGAAGTCAACAATAAATATTCAACATGATAAATGTTTTTATGCAGCAAATTGAATCCACGGAGCTTTCGGTCCTCTCTAGTTTATGGGCTCTCAAAGGGGACATATAATGAAAATTAAACCATAACAAGTTGGGAATTATTTGTAAACGTAATGGATATAAGTTTTGAATTATAATAAACGATAACGTGTCCAAAAGTTAGAAAGATGTAAGGTCCAATGCATGACACCAAGAATAAATGAATTCTATATACAAAATGTAGTTTAGTTTTAGATGGAAGTCAACAATAAATATTCAACATGATAAATGTTTTTATGCAGCAAATTGAATCCACGGAGCTTTCGGTCCTCTCTAGTTTATGGGCTCTCAAAGGGGACATATAATGAAAATTAAACCATAACAAGTTGGGAATTATTTGTAAACGTAATGGATATAAGTTTTGAATTATAATAAACGATAACGTGTCCAAAAGTTAGAAAGATGTAAGGTCCAATGCATGACACCAAGAATAAATGAATTCTATATACAAAATGTAGTTTAGTTTTAGATGGAAGTCAACAATAAATATTCAACATGATAAATGTTTTTATGCAGCAAATTGAATCCACGGAGCTTTCGGTCCTCTCTAGTTTATGGGCTCTCAAAGGGGACATATAATGAAAATTAAACCATAACAAGTTGGGAATTATTTGTAAACGTAATGGATATAAGTTTTGAATTATAATAAACGATAACGTGTCCAAAAGTTAGAAAGATGTAAGGTCCAATGCATGACACCAAGAATAAATGAATTCTATATACAAAATGTAGTTTAGTTTTAGATGGAAGTCAACAATAAATATTCAACATGATAAATGTTTTTATGCAGCAAATTGAATCCACGGAGCTTTCGGTCCTCTCTAGTTTATGGGCTCTCAAAGGGGACATATAATGAAAATTAAACCATAACAAGTTGGGAATTATTTGTAAACGTAATGGATATAAGTTTTGAATTATAATAAACGATAACGTGTCCAAAAGTTAGAAAGATGTAAGGTCCAATGCATGACACCAAGAATAAATGAATTCTATATACAAAATGTAGTTTAGTTTTAGATGGAAGTCAACAATAAATATTCAACATGATAAATGTTTTTATGCAGCAAATTGAATCCACGGAGCTTTCGGTCCTCTCTAGTTTATGGGCTCTCAAAGGGGACATATAATGAAAATTAAACCATAACAAGTTGGGAATTATTTGTAAACGTAATGGATATAAGTTTTGAATTATAATAAACGATAACGTGTCCAAAAGTTAGAAAGATGTAAGGTCCAATGCATGACACCAAGAATAAATGAATTCTATATACAAAATGTAGTTTAGTTTTAGATGGAAGTCAACAATAAATATTCAACATGATAAATGTTTTTATGCAGCAAATTGAATCCACGGAGCTTTCGGTCCTCTCTAGTTTATGGGCTCTCAAAGGGGACATATAATGAAAATTAAACCATAACAAGTTGGGAATTATTTGTAAACGTAATGGATATAAGTTTTGAATTATAATAAACGATAACGTGTCCAAAAGTTAGAAAGATGTAAGGTCCAATGCATGACACCAAGAATAAATGAATTCTATATACAAAATGTAGTTTAGTTTTAGATGGAAGTCAACAATAAATATTCAACATGATAAATGTTTTTATGCAGCAAATTGAATCCACGGAGCTTTCGGTCCTCTCTAGTTTATGGGCTCTCAAAGGGGACATATAATGAAAATTAAACCATAACAAGTTGGGAATTATTTGTAAACGTAATGGATATAAGTTTTGAATTATAATAAACGATAACGTGTCCAAAAGTTAGAAAGATGTAAGGTCCAATGCATGACACCAAGAATAAATGAATTCTATATACAAAATGTAGTTTAGTTTTAGATGGAAGTCAACAATAAATATTCAACATGATAAATGTTTTTATGCAGCAAATTGAATCCACGGAGCTTTCGGTCCTCTCTAGTTTATGGGCTCTCAAAGGGGACATATAATGAAAATTAAACCATAACAAGTTGGGAATTATTTGTAAACGTAATGGATATAAGTTTTGAATTATAATAAACGATAACGTGTCCAAAAGTTAGAAAGATGTAAGGTCCAATGCATGACACCAAGAATAAATGAATTCTATATACAAAATGTAGTTTAGTTTTAGATGGAAGTCAACAATAAATATTCAACATGATAAATGTTTTTATGCAGCAAATTGAATCCACGGAGCTTTCGGTCCTCTCTAGTTTATGGGCTCTCAAAGGGACATATAATGAAAATTAAACCATAACAAGTTGGGAATTATTTGTAAACGTAATGGATATAAGTTTTGAATTATAATAAACGATAACGTGTCCAAAAGTTAGAAAGATGTAAGGTCCAATGCATGACACCAAGAATAAATGAATTCTATATACAAAATGTAGTTTAGTTTTAGATGGAAGTCAACAATAAATATTCAACATGATAAATGTTTTTATGCAGCAAATTGAATCCACGGAGCTTTCGGTCCTCTCTAGTTTATGGGCTCTCAAAGGGGACATATAATGAAAATTAAACCATAACAAGTTGGGAATTATTTGTAAACGTAATGGATATAAGTTTTGAATTATAATAAACGATAACGTGTCCAAAAGTTAGAAAGATGTAAGGTCCAATGCATGACACCAAGAATAAATGAATTCTATATACAAAATGTAGTTTAGTTTTAGATGGAAGTCAACAATAAATATTCAACATGATAAATGTTTTTATGCAGCAAATTGAATCCACGGAGCTTTCGGTCCTCTCTAGTTTATGGGCTCTCAAAGGGGACATATAATGAAAATTAAACCATAACAAGTTGGGAATTATTTGTAAACGTAATGGATATAAGTTTTGAATTATAATAAACGATAACGTGTCCAAAAGTTAGAAAGATGTAAGGTCCAATGCATGACACCAAGAATAAATGAATTCTATATACAAAATGTAGTTTAGTTTTAGATGGAAGTCAACAATAAATATTCAACATGATAAATGTTTTTATGCAGCAAATTGAATCCACGGAGCTTTCGGTCCTCTCTAGTTTATGGGCTCTCAAAGGGGACATATAATGAAAATTAAACCATAACAAGTTGGACATTATTTGTAAACGTTATGGATATAAGTTTTGAATTATAATAAACGATAACGTGTCCAAGAGTTAGAAAGATGTAAGGTCCAATGCATGACACCAAGAATAAATGAATTCTATATACAAAATGTAGTTTAGTTATTTGATGGAAGTCAACAATAAAGATTCAACATGATAAATGTTTTTATGCAGCAAATTGAATCCACGGAGCTTTCGGTCCTCTCTAGTTTATGGGCTCTCAAAGGGGACATATAATGAAAATTAAACCATAACAAGTTGGGAATTATTTGTAAACGTAATGGATATAAGTTTTGAATTATAATAAACGATAACGTGTCCAAAAGTTAGAAAGATGTAAGGTCCAATGCATGACACCAAGAATAAATGAATTCTATATACAAAATGTAGTTTAGTTTTAGATGGAAGTCAACAATAAATATTCAACATGATAAATGTTTTTATGCAGCAAATTGAATCCACGGAGCTTTCGGTCCTCTCTAGTTTATGGGCTCTCAAAGGGGACATATAATGAAAATTAAACCATAACAAGTTGGGAATTATTTGTAAACGTAATGGATATAAGTTTTGAATTATAATAAACGATAACGTGTCCAAAAGTTAGAAAGATGTAAGGTCCAATGCATGACACCAAGAATAAATGAATTCTATATACAAAATGTAGTTTAGTTTTAGATGGAAGTCAACAATAAATATTCAACATGATAAATGTTTTTATGCAGCAAATTGAATCCACGGAGCTTTCGGTCCTCTCTAGTTTATGGGCTCTCAAAGGGGACATATAATGAAAATTAAACCATAACAAGTTGGGAATTATTTGTAAACGTAATGGATATAAGTTTTGAATTATAATAAACGATAACGTGTCCAAAAGTTAGAAAGATGTAAGGTCCAATGCATGACACCAAGAATAAATGAATTCTATATACAAAATGTAGTTTAGTTTTAGATGGAAGTCAACAATAAATATTCAACATGATAAATGTTTTTATGCAGCAAATTGAATCCACGGAGCTTTCGGTCCTCTCTAGTTTATGGGCTCTCAAAGGGGACATATAATGAAAATTAAACCATAACAAGTTGGGAATTATTTGTAAACGTAATGGATATAAGTTTTGAATTATAATAAACGATAACGTGTCCAAAAGTTAGAAAGATGTAAGGTCCAATGCATGACACCAAGAATAAATGAATTCTATATACAAAATGTAGTTTAGTTTTAGATGGAAGTCAACAATAAATATTCAACATGATAAATGTTTTTATGCAGCAAATTGAATCCACGGAGCTTTCGGTCCTCTCTAGTTTATGGGCTCTCAAAGGGACATATAATGAAAATTAAACCATAACAAGTTGGGAATTATTTGTAAACGTAATGGATATAAGTTTTGAATTATAATAAACGATAACGTGTCCAAAAGTTAGAAAGATGTAAGGTCCAATGCATGACACCAAGAATAAATGAATTCTATATACAAAATGTAGTTTAGTTTTAGATGGAAGTCAACAATAAATATTCAACATGATAAATGTTTTTATGCAGCAAATTGAATCCACGGAGCTTTCGGTCCTCTCTAGTTTATGGGCTCTCAAAGGGGACATATAATGAAAATTAAACCATAACAAGTTGGGAATTATTTGTAAACGTAATGGATATAAGTTTTGAATTATAATAAACGATAACGTGTCCAAAAGTTAGAAAGATGTAAGGTCCAATGCATGACACCAAGAATAAATGAATTCTATATACAAAATGTAGTTTAGTTTTAGATGGAAGTCAACAATAAATATTCAACATGATAAATGTTTTTATGCAGCAAATTGAATCCACGGAGCTTTCGGTCCTCTCTAGTTTATGGGCTCTCAAAGGGGACATATAATGAAAATTAAACCATAACAAGTTGGGAATTATTTGTAAACGTAATGGATATAAGTTTTGAATTATAATAAACGATAACGTGTCCAAAAGTTAGAAAGATGTAAGGTCCAATGCATGACACCAAGAATAAATGAATTCTATATACAAAATGTAGTTTAGTTTTAGATGGAAGTCAACAATAAATATTCAACATGATAAATGTTTTTATGCAGCAAATTGAATCCACGGAGCTTTCGGTCCTCTCTAGTTTATGGGCTCTCAAAGGGGACATATAATGAAAATTAAACCATAACAAGTTGGGAATTATTTGTAAACGTAATGGATATAAGTTTTGAATTATAATAAACGATAACGTGTCCAAAAGTTAGAAAGATGTAAGGTCCAATGCATGACACCAAGAATAAATGAATTCTATATACAAAATGTAGTTTAGTTTTAGATGGAAGTCAACAATAAATATTCAACATGATAAATGTTTTTATGCAGCAAATTGAATCCACGGAGCTTTCGGTCCTCTCTAGTTTATGGGCTCTCAAAGGGGACATATAATGAAAATTAAACCATAACAAGTTGGGAATTATTTGTAAACGTAATGGATATAAGTTTTGAATTATAATAAACGATAACGTGTCCAAAAGTTAGAAAGATGTAAGGTCCAATGCATGACACCAAGAATAAATGAATTCTATATACAAAATGTAGTTTAGTTTTAGATGGAAGTCAACAATAAATATTCAACATGATAAATGTTTTTATGCAGCAAATTGAATCCACGGAGCTTTCGGTCCTCTCTAGTTTATGGGCTCTCAAAGGGGACATATAATGAAAATTAAACCATAACAAGTTGGGAATTATTTGTAAACGTAATGGATATAAGTTTTGAATTATAATAAACGATAACGTGTCCAAAAGTTAGAAAGATGTAAGGTCCAATGCATGACACCAAGAATAAATGAATTCTATATACAAAATGTAGTTTAGTTTTAGATGGAAGTCAACAATAAATATTCAACATGATAAATGTTTTTATGCAGCAAATTGAATCCACGGAGCTTTCGGTCCTCTCTAGTTTATGGGCTCTCAAAGGGGACATATAATGAAAATTAAACCATAACAAGTTGGGAATTATTTGTAAACGTAATGGATATAAGTTTTGAATTATAATAAACGATAACGTGTCCAAAAGTTAGAAAGATGTAAGGTCCAATGCATGACACCAAGAATAAATGAATTCTATATACAAAATGTAGTTTAGTTTTAGATGGAAGTCAACAATAAATATTCAACATGATAAATGTTTTTATGCAGCAAATTGAATCCACGGAGCTTTCGGTCCTCTCTAGTTTATGGGCTCTCAAAGGGGACATATAATGAAAATTAAACCATAACAAGTTGGGAATTATTTGTAAACGTAATGGATATAAGTTTTGAATTATAATAAACGATAACGTGTCCAAAAGTTAGAAAGATGTAAGGTCCAATGCATGACACCAAGAATAAATGAATTCTATATACAAAATGTAGTTTAGTTTTAGATGGAAGTCAACAATAAATATTCAACATGATAAATGTTTTTATGCAGCAAATTGAATCCACGGAGCTTTCGGTCCTCTCTAGTTTATGGGCTCTCAAAGGGACATATAATGAAAATTAAACCATAACAAGTTGGGAATTATTTGTAAACGTAATGGATATAAGTTTTGAATTATAATAAACGATAACGTGTCCAAAAGTTAGAAAGATGTAAGGTCCAATGCATGACACCAAGAATAAATGAATTCTATATACAAAATGTAGTTTAGTTTTAGATGGAAGTCAACAATAAATATTCAACATGATAAATGTTTTTATGCAGCAAATTGAATCCACGGAGCTTTCGGTCCTCTCTAGTTTATGGGCTCTCAAAGGGGACATATAATGAAAATTAAACCATAACAAGTTGGGAATTATTTGTAAACGTAATGGATATAAGTTTTGAATTATAATAAACGATAACGTGTCCAAAAGTTAGAAAGATGTAAGGTCCAATGCATGACACCAAGAATAAATGAATTCTATATACAAAATGTAGTTTAGTTTTAGATGGAAGTCAACAATAAATATTCAACATGATAAATGTTTTATGCAGCAAATTGAATCCACGGAGCTTTCGGTCCTCTCTAGTTTATGGGCTCTCAAAGGGGACATATAATGAAAATTAAACCATAACAAGTTGGGAATTATTTGTAAACGTAATGGATATAAGTTTTGAATTATAATAAACGATAACGTGTCCAAAAGTTAGAAAGATGTAAGGTCCAATGCATGACACCAAGAATAAATGAATTCTATATACAAAATGTAGTTTAGTTTAGATGGAAGTCAACAATAAATATTCAACATGATAAATGTTTTTATGCAGCAAATTAAAATTCACATACCATATAGTTAATGAATATTTATCGGCCATTTGTTTACAATTTATTGCGAATATTTGTCTATAATGTTTGATTAATATCTAATGTTGATTAATTAATTTTGATTATCAAAAAAACAGATGTTCTTACTTTAAAATATTATTGATTTTCGGTCCTCTCTAGTTTATGGGCTCTCAAAGGGGACATATAATGAAAATTAAACCATAACAAGTTGGGAATTATTTGTAAACGTAATGGATATAAGTTTTGAATTATAATAAACGATAACGTGTCCAAAAGTTAGAAAGTTGTAAGGTCCAATGCATGACACCAAGAATAAATGAATTCTATATACAAAATGTAGTTTAGTTTTAGATGGAAGTCAACAATAAATATTCAACATGATAAATGTTTTTATGCAGCAAATTGAATCCACGGAGCTTTCGGTCCTCTCTAGTTTATGGGCTCTCAAAGGGGACATATAATGAAAATTAAACCATAACAAGTTGGGAATTATTTGTAAACGTAATGGATATAAGTTTTGAATTATAATAAACGATAACGTGTCCAAAAGTTAGAAAGATGTAAGGTCCAATGCATGACACCAAGAATAAATGAATTCTATATACAAAATGTAGTTTAGTTTTAGATGGAAGTCAACAATAAATATTCAACATGATAAATGTTTTTATGCAGCAAATTGAATCCACGGAGCTTTCGGTCCTCTCTAGTTTATGGGCTCTCAAAGGGGACATATAATGAAAATTAAACCATAACAAGTTGGGAATTATTTGTAAACGTAATGGATATAAGTTTTGAATTATAATAAACGATAACGTGTCCAAAAGTTAGAAAGATGTAAGGTCCAATGCATGACACCAAGAATAAATGAATTCTATATACAAAATGTAGTTTAGTTTTAGATGGAAGTCAACAATAAATATTCAACATGATAAATGTTTTTATGCAGCAAATTGAATCCACGGAGCTTTCGGTCCTCTCTAGTTTATGGGCTCTCAAAGGGACATATAATGAAAATTAAACCATAACAAGTTGGGAATTATTTGTAAACGTAATGGATATAAGTTTTGAATTATAATAAACGATAACGTGTCCAAAAGTTAGAAAGATGTAAGGTCCAATGCATGACACCAAGAATAAATGAATTCTATATACAAAATGTAGTTTAGTTTTAGATGGAAGTCAACAATAAATATTCAACATGATAAATGTTTTTATGCAGCAAATTGAATCCACGGAGCTTTCGGTCCTCTCTAGTTTATGGGCTCTCAAAGGGGACATATAATGAAAATTAAACCATAACAAGTTGGGAATTATTTGTAAACGTAATGGATATAAGTTTTGAATTATAATAAACGATAACGTGTCCAAAAGTTAGAAAGATGTAAGGTCCAATGCATGACACCAAGAATAAATGAATTCTATATACAAAATGTAGTTTAGTTTTAGATGGAAGTCAACAATAAATATTCAACATGATAAATGTTTTTATGCAGCAAATTGAATCCACGGAGCTTTCGGTCCTCTCTAGTTTATGGGCTCTCAAAGGGGACATATAATGAAAATTAAACCATAACAAGTTGGGAATTATTTGTAAACGTAATGGATATAAGTTTTGAATTATAATAAACGATAACGTGTCCAAAAGTTAGAAAGATGTAAGGTCCAATGCATGACACCAAGAATAAATGAATTCTATATACAAAATGTAGTTTAGTTTTAGATGGAAGTCAACAATAAATATTCAACATGATAAATGTTTTTATGCAGCAAATTAAAAATTCAACATACCATATTAGTTTAATGAATATTTATCGGCCATTTGTTTACAATTTATATTGCGAATTATTTGTCTATAATTGTTTGATTAATATCTAATGTTGATTAAATTTAATTTTGATTATCAAAAAAACAGATGTTCTTACTTTAAAAATATTATTGATTTCTTTCGGTCCTCTCTAGTTTATGGGCTCTCAAAGGGGACATATAATGAAAATTAAACCATAACAAGTTGGGAATTATTTGTAAACGTAATGGATATAAGTTTTGAATTATAATAAACGATAACGTGTCCAAAAGTTAGAAAGTTGTAAGGTCCAATGCATGACACCAAGAATAAATGAATTCTATATACAAAATGTAGTTTAGTTTTAGATGGAAGTCAACAATAAATATTCAACATGATAAATGTTTTTATGCAGCAAATTGAATCCACGGAGCTTTCGGTCCTCTCTAGTTTATGGGCTCTCAAAGGGGACATATAATGAAATTAAACCATAACAAGTTGGGAATTATTTGTAAACGTAATGGATATAAGTTTTGAATTATAATAAACGATAACGTGTCCAAAAGTTAGAAAGATGTAAGGTCCAATGCATGACACCAAGAATAAATGAATTCTATATACAAAATGTAGTTTAGTTTTAGATGGAAGTCAACAATAAATATTCAACATGATAAATGTTTTTATGCAGCAAATTGAATCCACGGAGCTTTCGGTCCTCTCTAGTTTATGGGCTCTCAAAGGGGACATATAATGAAAATTAAACCATAACAAGTTGGGAATTATTTGTAAACGTAATGGATATAAGTTTTGAATTATAATAAACGATAACGTGTCCAAAAGTTAGAAAGATGTAAGGTCCAATGCATGACACCAAGAATAAATGAATTCTATATACAAAATGTAGTTTAGTTTTAGATGGAAGTCAACAATAAATATTCAACATGATAAATGTTTTTATGCAGCAAATTGAATCCACGGAGCTTTCGGTCCTCTCTAGTTTATGGGCTCTCAAAGGGGACATATAATGAAAATTAAACCATAACAAGTTGGGAATTATTTGTAAACGTAATGGATATAAGTTTTGAATTATAATAAACGATAACGTGTCCAAAAGTTAGAAAGATGTAAGGTCCAATGCATGACACCAAGAATAAATGAATTCTATATACAAAATGTAGTTTAGTTTTAGATGGAAGTCAACAATAAATATTCAACATGATAAATGTTTTTATGCAGCAAATTGAATCCACGGAGCTTTCGGTCCTCTCTAGTTTATGGGCTCTCAAAGGGACATATAATGAAAATTAAACCATAACAAGTTGGGAATTATTTGTAAACGTAATGGATATAAGTTTTGAATTATAATAAACGATAACGTGTCCAAAAGTTAGAAAGATGTAAGGTCCAATGCATGACACCAAGAATAAATGAATTCTATATACAAAATGTAGTTTAGTTTTAGATGGAAGTCAACAATAAATATTCAACATGATAAATGTTTTTATGCAGCAAATTGAATCCACGGAGCTTTCGGTCCTCTCTAGTTTATGGGCTCTCAAAGGGACATATAATGAAAATTAAACCATAACAAGTTGGAATTATTTGTAAACGTAATGGATATAAGTTTTGAATTATAATAAACGATAACGTGTCCAAAAGTTAGAAAGTTGTAAGGTCCAATGCATGACACCAAGAATAAATGAATTCTATATACAAAATGTAGTTTAGTTTTAGATGGAAGTCAACAATAAATATTCAACATGATAAATGTTTTTATGCAGCAAATTGAATCCACGGAGCTTTCGGTCCTCTCTAGTTTATGGGCTCTCAAAGGGGACATATAATGAAAATTAAACCATAACAAGTTGGGAATTATTTGTAAACGTAATGGATATAAGTTTTGAATTATAATAAACGATAACGTGTCCAAAAGTTAGAAAGATGTAAGGTCCAATGCATGACACCAAGAATAAATGAATTCTATATACAAAATGTAGTTTAGTTTTAGATGGAAGTCAACAATAAATATTCAACATGATAAATGTTTTTATGCAGCAAATTGAATCCACGGAGCTTTCGTCCTCTCTAGTTTATGGGCTCTCAAAGGGGACATATAATGAAAATTAAACCATAACAAGTTGGGAATTATTTGTAAACGTAATGGATATAAGTTTTGAATTATAATAAACGATAACGTGTCCAAAAGTTAGAAAGATGTAAGGTCCAATGCATGACACCAAGAATAAATGAATTCTATATACAAAATGTAGTTTAGTTTTAGATGGAAGTCAACAATAAATATTCAACATGATAAATGTTTTTATGCAGCAAATTGAATCCACGGAGCTTTCGGTCCTCTCTAGTTTATGGGCTCTCAAAGGGGACATATAATGAAAATTAAACCATAACAAGTTGGGAATTATTTGTAAACGTAATGGATATAAGTTTTGAATTATAATAAACGATAACGTGTCCAAAGTTAGAAGATGTAAGGTCCAATGCATGACACCAGAATAAATGAATTCTATATACAAATGTAGTTTAGTTTTAGATGGAAGTCAACAATAAATATTCAACATGATAAATGTTTTTATGCAGCAAATTGAATCCACGGAGCTTTCGGTCCTCTCTAGTTTATGGGCTCTCAAAGGGGACATATAATGAAAATTAAACCATAACAAGTTGGGAATTATTTGTAAACGTAATGGATATAAGTTTTGAATTATAATAAACGATAACGTGTCCAAAAGTTAGAAAGATGTAAGGTCCAATGCATGACACCAAGAATAAATGAATTCTATATACAAAATGTAGTTTAGTTTTAGATGGAAGTCAACAATAAATATTCAACATGATAAATGTTTTTATGCAGCAAATTGAATCCACGGAGCTTTCGGTCCTCTCTAGTTTATGGGCTCTCAAAGGGACATATAATGAAAATTAAACCATAACAAGTTGGGAATTATTTGTAAACGTAATGGATATAAGTTTTGAATTATAATAAACGATAACGTGTCCAAAAGTTAGAAAGATGTAAGGTCCAATGCATGACACCAAGAATAAATGAATTCTATATACAAAATGTAGTTTAGTTTTAGATGGAAGTCAACAATAAATATTCAACATGATAAATGTTTTTATGCAGCAAATTAAAATTCAACATACCATATTAGTTTATGAATATTTATCGGCCATTTGTTTACAATTTATATTGCGAATTATTTGTCTATAATGTTTGATAATTTATCTATGTTTATGGTCTCAAAGACATATAATGAAAATAAACCTAACAAGTTGGAATTATTTAAACGTAATGGATATAAGTTTGAATTATAATAAACGAAACGTGTCCAAAAGTTAGAAAGTGTAGGTCCAATGCATGACACCAAGAATAAATGAATTCTATATACAAAATGTAGTTAGTTAGATGGAAGTCAACAATAATATTCAACATGATAAATGTTTTATGCAGCAAATTGAATCCACGGAGCTTTCGGTCCTCTCTAGTTTATGGGCTCTCAAAGGGACATATAATGAAAATTAAACCATAACAAGTTGGGAATTATTTGTAAACGTAATGGATATAAGTTTTGAATTATAATAAACGATAACGTGTCCAAAAGTTAGAAAGATGTAAGGTCCAATGCATGACACCAAGAATAAATGAATTCTATATACAAAATGTAGTTTAGTTTTAGATGGAAGTCAACAATAAATATTCAACATGATAAATGTTTTTATGCAGCAAATTGAATCCACGGAGCTTTCGGTCCTCTCTAGTTTATGGGCTCTCAAAGGGGACATATAATGAAAATTAAACCATAACAAGTTGGGAATTATTTGTAAACGTAATGGATATAAGTTTTGAATTATAATAAACGATAACGTGTCCAAAAGTTAGAAAGATGTAAGGTCCAATGCATGACACCAAGAATAAATGAATTCTATATACAAAATGTAGTTTAGTTTTAGATGGAAGTCAACAATAAATATTCAACATGATAAATGTTTTTATGCAGCAAATTAAAAATTCAACATACCATATTAGTTTAATGAATATTTATCGGCCATTTGTTTACAATTTATATTGCGAATTATTTGTCTATAATTGTTTGATTAATATCTAATGTTGATTAAATTTAATTTGATTATCAAAAAAACAGATGTTCTTACTTTAAAAATATTATTTTCTTCGGTCCTCTATTATGGCTCTCAAAGGGACATATAATGAAATTAAACCATAACAAGTTGGGAATTATTGTAACGTAATGGATATAAGTTTTGAATTATAATAAACGATAACGTGTCCAAAAGTAGAAAGTGTAAGGTCCAATGCATGACACCAAGAATAATGAATTCTATATACAAAATGTAGTTTAGTTTAGATGGAAGTCAACAATAAATATTCAACATGATAAATGTTTTATGCAGCAAATGAATCCACGGAGCTTTCGGTCATCTCCAGTTTATGGGCTCTCAAAGGGGACATATAATGAAAATTAAACCATAACAAGTTGGGAATTATTTGTAAACGTAATGGATATAATAAACGATAACGTGTCCAAGAGTTAGAAAGATGTAAGGTCCAATGCATGACACCAAGAAGAAATGAATTTTATATACAAAATGTTGTTTAGTTATTAGATGGAAGTCAACAATAAATATTCAACATGATAAATGTTTTTATGCAGCAAATTGAATCCACGGAGCTTTCGGTCCTCTCTAGTTTATGGGCTCTCAAAGGGGACATATAATGAAAATTAAACCATAACAAGTTGGGAATTATTTGTAAACGTAATGGATATAAGTTTTGAATTATAATAAACGATAACGTGTCCAAAAGTTAGAAAGATGTAAGGTCCAATGCATGACACCAAGAATAAATGAATTCTATATACAAAATGTAGTTTAGTTTTAGATGGAAGTCAACAATAAATATTCACATGATAAATGTTTTTATGCAGCAAATTAAAATTCAACATACCATATTAGTTTAATGAATATTTATCGGCCATTTGTTTACAATTATATTGCGAATTATTTGTCTATAATTGTTTGATTATATCTAATGTTGATTAAATTTAATTTTGATATCAAAAAAAACAGATGTTCTTACTTTAAATATTATTGATTTCTTCGGTCCTCTCTAGTTTATGGGCTCTCAAAGGGGACATATAATGAAAATTAAACCATACAAGTTGGGAATTATTTGTAAACGTAATGGATATAAGTTTTTGAATTATAATAAACGATAACGTGTCAAAAGTTAGAAAGTGTAAGGTCCAATGCATGACACAAGAATAAATGAATTCTATATACAAATGTAGTTTAGTTTTAGATGGAAGTCAACAATAAATATTCAACATGATAAATGTTTTTATGCAGCAAATTGAATCCACGGAGCTTTCGGTCCTCTCTAGTTTATGGGCTCTCAAAGGGGACATATAATGAAAATTAAACCATAACAAGTTGGGAATTATTTGTAAACGTAATGGATATAAGTTTTGAATTATAATAAACGATAACGTGTCCAAAAGTTAGAAAGATGTAAGGTCCAATGCATGACACCAAGAATAAATGAATTCTATATACAAAATGTAGTTTAGTTTTAGATGGAAGTCAACAATAAATATTCAACATGATAAATGTTTTTATGCAGCAAATTGAATCCACGGAGCTTTCGTCCTCTCTAGTTTATGGGCTCTCAAAGGGGACATATAATGAAAATTAAACCATAACAAGTTGGGAATTATTTGTAAACGTAATGGATATAAGTTTTGAATTATAATAAACGATAACGTGTCCAAAAGTTAGAAAGATGTAAGGTCCAATGCATGACACCCAAGAATAAATGAATTCTATATACAAAATGTAGTTTAGTTTTAGATGGAAGTCAACAAAAATATTCAACATGATAAATGTTTTTTGCAGCAAATTGAATCCACGGAGCTTTCGGTCCTCTCTAGTTTATGGGCTCTCAAAGGGGACATATAATGAAAATTAAACCATAACAAGTTGGGAATTATTTGTAAACGTAATGGATATAAGTTTTGAATTATAATAAACGATAACGTGTCCAAAAGTTAGAAAGATGTAAGGTCCAATGCATGACACCAAGAATAAATGAATTCTATATACAAAATGTAGTTTAGTTTTAGATGGAAGTCAACAATAAATATTCAACATGATAAATGTTTTTATGCCAGCAAATTGAATCCACGGAGCTTTCGTCCTCTCTAGTTTATGGGCTCTCAAAGGGACATATAATGAAAATTAAACCATAACAAGTTGGGAATTATTTGTAAACGTAATGGATATAAGTTTTGAATTATAATAAACGATAACGTGTCCAAAAGTTAGAAAGATGTAAGGTCCAATGCATGACACCAAGAATAAATGAATTCTATATACAAAATGTAGTTTAGTTTTAGATGGAAGTCAACAATAAATATTCAACATGATAAATGTTTTTATGCAGCAAATTAAAAATTCAACATACCATATAGTTTAATGAATATTTATCGGCCATTTGTTTACAATTATTTGCGAATTATTTGTCTATAATTGTTTGATTAATATCTAATGTTGATAAATTTAATTTGATTATCAAAAAAAACAGATGTTCTTACTTTAAAAATATTATTGATTTCTTCGGTCCTCTCTAGTTTATGGGCTCTCCAAAGGGGACATATAATGAAATTAAACCATAACAAGTTGGGAATTATTTGTAAACGTAATGGATATAAGTTTTGAATTATAATAAACGATAACGTGTCCAAAGTTAGAAAGTTGTAAGGTCCAATGCATGACACCAAGAATAAATGAATTCTATATACAAAATTAGTTTTAGTTTTAGATGGAGTCAACAATAAAATATTCAACATGATAAATTTTTTATGCAGCAAATTGAATCACGGAGCTTTCGTCCTCTCTAGTTTATGCTCTCAAAGGGGACATATAATGAAATTAAACCATAACAAGTTGGGAATTATTTGTAAACGTAATGGATATAATAAACGATAACGTGTCCAAGAGTTAGAAAGATGTAAGGTCCAATGCATGACACCAAGAAGAAATGAATTTTATATACAAATGTAGTTTAGTTTTAGATGGAAGTCAACAATAAATATTCAACATGATAAATGTTTTATGCAGCAAATTGAATCCACGGAGCTTTCGGTCCTCTCTAGTTTTGGGCTCTCAAAGGGGACATATAATGAAAATTAAACCATAACAAGTTGGGAATTATTTTAAATGTTGAAATTACGTTATAATTTAAATAAGCTTTATATGTTTTTGATCTGGCAACGCTCAATTATAGCTTAAGAAGTCATTGTGAAATTCCCATTACTCAGTTTCAATTAAACCGTCAACTACACCACTACGTTCTTGTGTTTATTTGGTCGGTCGGTCTAGAAGCACATAACGGTTGTCCTGATCGTACGGTAAATACTAACAGTTGGTTATGGGCCTTCAGCAAGCTAAGTTTTCGGTTTGAATAATTCAAAGTAATTAAATGGACTAACACGCGTCCGGTTGAAACTCGAAATAAATAAAAACTAATTTGCGGAATTCGACAAAATGAGTGTGTCAATTCAAATAGAAAAATTAGGCGACGACAATTACGACGTATGGAGCATTTTAATGCGTAGTGTGCTTATAACAGCAGATCTATGGAAAGTCGTTTGTGGCCAATATGTAAAGCCAGAAGATGGCTCTGAAGATTCCGAAAGATGGAATATGCTCGATCAAAAGGCCCTGGCAAGTTTGTTTTTAAATTTAAAAGCAACGCAGTTAATGCATATAAAGGCATGCACAACAGCAGCAGACGCATGGAAAAAATTGTGTGATGTACATTTGCCAGGTGGCCCGATCAGAAAAGTGCAGTTATATCAAAAACTATCAAGGCTGAGAATGCTTGAAGGGGATAACGTTGTTCAATATGTCAATAAATTTGCTGAAACAGTCGACAAATTAGCTGAGATGGACATAACAATTAATGATGAATTAAAAAGCATCATGTTGTTATCCAGTTTACCAAATTCGTGGGAAAATTTCGTCGTAGCGATCGAAACACGCGACACGCTGCCGACGTTCGAAACGGTAAAAGTGAAGCTTCTGGAAGAAGGAGCGCGCAAGCAAGAGAGGGACGATCGCGAAGGTTCTGTCCAAGCCGTGTATGTACATACAAAATTACATGGAACTGCAAAGCAAAAACAACGCGAAGAAAATAACCTTGAAAAACATAGTTTCAAGGGCAAATGCTACATTTGCGAGAAATTCGGACACCGAGCACGAGAATGCCCAAGCAAGAGAGGCATAAAAAACTAGGGGAAAGCAAGGAGAAATCAAACTGCTTGATGCATATTAGTGCTACCACTCAAAGGAAGAACATATGGTGTGTTGATAGTGGTGCCACGTCGCATATGTGTTGTGACAAGGGATTGTTTACATCTTTCATGAATAAGGAAACATCGATTATGCTAGCAGCTGATAAGTTCGTGAAATCGAGCGGCATCGGGACTGTCATGCTTAAATCACAAAATGTAAAAATTGAATTACGAGATGTAATTTACGTTCCATCATTGCATATGAATTTTTATCAGTGAGCAAGTCCGCGGAGTACGAAAACATAACTACTTTTGATAAAAAGGCGGCGGTGATAAAAAATAAACAAGGTGAAGTGATGATGAGAGCAATGCAAGAAGACAATTTGTATTTATTTACAAGTAGCTCTAAAAACGGTGCGGTTCATTTGTTGAATGATTCTTCTCGCATGGCAACATGGCACAATCGGTTTGGTCATTTAAATTTTCAATGTTTAAAAAAATCAAAGAAAAAGAGCTAGTAATTGGCATGGACGTTAAAAATATGTCGGTGAATATTAATTGCGACACATGCAATATGGCAA
>NW_025318998.1:0-30063 GCF_016746245.2 Drosophila santomea
GAAATTATTTCTTGCATTGTGAAATTCAATTATGCTGACCGATGCAGTTTGATTGAAGCGCAATAAGTTGACCATGGTTTGGTCTCCAAGCGGAAGCTGTGTTTTTTTTGGAGTTTGATTGTTTATCTTAGCGGGGAGCTAAGCGCTGGCAAAGGCAATGACAAAAACAAAGACAAAGGAAATGCCGCCTAGATTGAAATTTAAAATTTGTTTATAAACTGGGATAGAGTGCTATGTTTACGGGTTGGATAACTTGCATGCAAATCAGCTGTCAACAATTAAGTGTACATTCAAAATGGTCCAGCTTGTCGGCATAAGTGACAGACATGAGTACCAACATAACGCCACAAAAAAATCAAAATTCGCGAAAATTAAAAAATTCGCGATACTTTGCGAAATTCGGGAAATAATATATATTTATTCTAAATCTACTATTAATTAGTTTGCAGGAGCGCCAAGCGTGGGCGTGGTCGCACTTTTTTCACAAATTATCAATGCTATAACAATAAAATGTGTGAAGTTTAAACCATGTAACTCAATTTTTCGACTTTATGCCCAAAAATCTAATTCTGGACCATAGTGCAGTGGTTGTACGTACTAAATAGGTATTAAATGTTTCAATACTTCTACATTGCAGCCCTAGTTACAATGTAACCCTAGACAAGAGCAAGTTATCGATAGGAAGGGAGCTAGTGTAGAGTCGAGAGTCAAGTGGAAAAGTTGTCAAAAGCGGTTGTTACTAAATCTAAATTTCGTCGTCATAAGTCTATATAATTAAATGTTAAGCTATATTATTTGTTTAATTAAACCATATAAGAGGGGAACTTACCCTCGTCCTTGCAGTAGAATTGACCCTTGACCAGATCTGCTGCGTCGTTGTCGTTCTTTTGCCTAATTGGCAGATTTAAGCGCAGAAATAACCGAAAAAGTATTGTCGAGATCAAAAAACGTTAAGAAAACGTATAACCTGTCAAGATTATTGGGAAATAATGACCCGGGAGAAGTTCTCTATTGGTTTTGCGCTCCAACAATTTTTCTTGAAGTTAAAGTTATGCTAACGAAACGGCCGGATGCGGAAATACAGACCTTGAGGTCGCGTTTCCACTCTTCAATAATGCAATAATGCTCGCTCATGATTCCATCCTGGACATCGCAACAAATGCCGCATGCATATACATTGCGCACAAGAACAATTCAGAGAACAGGCTGGTTACAAGGCCAGAAAGGCAAGGAGACAACAGAGGGCCAAGGAAAGACTCCCTGCTGGTTGCACAAGCAATCGGCGACAAACGCCTTGGAATGGCACGGTCTATTCTCTGACTAGAGCTTCAAATTACCGCAAGCCGATATTGACGACCCAGAGAAAGCAGCTAACGGCTCGATCGGCCATTTCAAATCCAGGCGTCATTGGTGCTGTCAATCCAATATAAAATTGTCTTTAAGTAGCCTGGGAGGCAAGAAGAGGAAGTCAGCAGGATGGAAAAACCTAAGCCACCGCTATACGCCGCGCTGAGCCCTAGTGGTAAGTTTTTGGTGTGATGAATTTCGTCGGCAGTTATTTATGTAATATTTTTATTAGGATCGGCGATTGTTAAAAAGTTTAAAAGTTAAAAATTTTACTGAATCGAAGTTGCCAGAAGCAGTAACGTAGTGTAAAGCATCGTTCGGCGATGAAATCCCTACTTTCCTCATTGACATACAGCTCTTTCACGATGTTGTCGCAAAACTGAGGGACCTGCCGCTCCACATCATTGCAGTCTAGGGTGGAGCGATTGACCACGGCCCACTTGTAGGTGTTTAGGCCCGGGTTCTGCGACTCCTCACGTCCTCAGGAGGCCGAAGAACTCGATTAAGGACTGGCAGGAGTGCGGCGGGCACATACCATAGACGGCTGACATGACCCATTGGGCGGTTTCCTCATCCTCGCAGACCACTAGCATGCTGGAGTCGAACGTCTGCGGATAGATACTCGTAAGGCCCACAGTATGTATAGATTTTGTAGTTCCTGAGATCTCGACGTTCATTCGGACAGACAGACAGACGAACGGACAGACGGACATGGCCAGATCGACTCGGCTATTGATCCTGATCATGAATATATATACTTTATATTGTCGGGTATAAAAATGTGTTGATATTTTTCAAATTTTTGTTAGTCTTGAAAATTTTCATCGATTTGCTTAAAACCGTTTGGCCACGCTCACCCTTACTCCCACAAATTTTAAAAAATGTTTTGATAATTTTCCAGTTTTGTATTGGTCTTGTAAATTTTTATCGATCTACAAAAAAACTTTTTGCCACGCCCACTCTAACGCCCACAAACCATCAAAATCTGTCAGTGTTGAAGACTCTCCTTCGCACTTTCACTAGCTGAGTAACGGGTATCAGATAGTCGGGGAACTCGTCTATAGCGTTCTCTCTTGTATTTTAAATGCAATTTTCTTCTTCATCCAAATCGATATTGTAAATATCCTCATCGTCATCAAAATCGCACTGCAGATCGTACGAGATCGTACACGTACGAGAAATACTAGACAATAATGGATCCGAGAAATCTATAGCTCTATGAAATATATCAGTTGCGACAATTGAATGTGACAATCTATCTTTCTTGTAAGCTATGTTGCAAGCTTGAGAAGCCTATGTATCCTAGTAGAACCAAGCTCGAATTATTAATCTGGTAATTGTGAACCAATATTTTATGAATTATTACATATTTTGTTTTCAAAAGAGTCTATAATTTTTATGGGTATAACAGAAGTGACAAAAATTGAGTAATCTGAAAGCTGTTTGCCAGGTGTTTCGGTAGTAAACTTCTGCTGGTATATTGAATGACCCGTTGAACCATCAAATCCATAGCTGCATATTGGTTTCAGAACTGTTTGAGAACTGATTTAAAACATCAGCCTGCATTTTAATAATTCTGTACGCAGTATGATCCAAAAGGTTTTTTAACGATACTTGGGCACAGGTTTCTGTTACGTTTATATTTACAGGACGGCATTGTAATTTAGATTCCATTACAAGACTATAATAGTTTGGATAAATGTTACTAAATGTTATAAGACATTGCTGTGGTGTCTTGCAGGTTTCATCGAGTGTAATTGATATTTTAGACGCCAGCCAGACATAAATCGTTCAAGCATGTAGTTATATTTGGAAAGATACTTACAAAAATTACTGATTTTTTTGTCTATTTCCTTTAAGATCTTGGATTCCAAAGCATTTTTATTAATCTTGGTGTACAGGGTGGGCCATCTACTTGTGACCCGTGTGATTCGTAAATAAAATTGTTAAGGAAAAGACAATTTGTTAATTTTGCACAGGCATTTATTTTAATTCAAGGAGATTAATATTATTAACATTTAAAATATTATTTGGATCATGTGCTCGCCTTTTTCCCTGATGACGAAATCGGCTCTTTGTTCGGCATTTTTCATCACTTTCTCGAGCGTAGCTTTAGGAATGGCCGCTATTTCACGTTCGATGTTCGCCTTGAGTTGAGTTAAAGTCCCTGGCTTGTTGATGTACACTTTGGAGTTCAAAAATCCCCACAAATAAAAGTCGGGTGGCGTTAGATCGGGCCATCTTGTTGGAACCAGAAGTAATGCATTCGCTTTCTACGCACAATTGGCATCAAAAAATCGGTTATCATGGCTCGATATCGGTTGCCATTGACGCTAAGTGGCTTGTAGTGGTAAGTGGAGTGTAGTTATCCATAGTTAATGACTACTTGAAATGAAGAATCAGATGTGGTATGACGTTGGACGATTTGACAATGTATGTCAAAATTATTTAGAGTTGTCGTGGGTCACTTTTAGATGGCCCACCCTGTATATCCAGTCCAATACACATTCAATTTTTCGATTGTTTCTGCGCCATATTTCGAAAAGATACCTATATATTACCAAATAGTGAGAAAAGGGGGACAAATAAGGATGAGTTTTCGATTTGTGGCTAAAGACAACACTAACAAGTACCATCTGGACAAATTAGTTGCTTTCAGCATGAAACAGCTTATTAGTTATATTCCATGAAAAAACGGAGAACGCATGTTAGTATTCTAAAAAATAATACACATAAGTTGGAAGATGACTTTTCAATTTTACACGTGTATTTTATTCTATTTTATTTCTTTTTAGAAATCAGCTGTTCGCTAGCACAGTTTCAAAAGCTGTCAACAAGTTTTGGTGCCGCTTTTAAAGGTTTGAATTAAAATTTTTTATTAATGTATGATTTATTTGATTTAGCATTAAAATAGATATATTAACATCGAAAACTCGACTTTACGCCAAAAAAATCGATTTCTGGACCACAGTTCACTGCGAGTATTCTTACTCGAACCAATTCCCACACAAATAATGGCGTGCAAGTCGGAGCCGAGGACCAGCAGCAGTGCAGTGGAGCAACTGGTGGAGTGCAAAAATAGGAAAATAGGAATTGCAGAAAGAGGGATACTTGGCCGCCGTATGCGAACACAATGCCCGAGAACCGGCGATACGGTCTGGTGATAACAAACCAGAGTTCGGACGCGGACGGTGTGGACACCGTTGCCCTAATTGTGAACGCCAACCGACGCCGATGCGTAGGTTAAACTTCTTATTTTCCTTTATTCGACTCGTCTAACCAAGAACTCGTCACAGAATGCCGCGCTGATCTTCTTACTTATAACGGGGAGTTCATCTGGCGCTGCTTTTTTGCCACCATAGGCTTCATACTTCAGCCTTAGCTAAAATATTGCATACATGGTACATACATACTTTTTAATACTGTGGGCCTTACGAGTATCTATCCGCAGACGTTCGACTCCAGCATGCTAGTGGTCTGCGAGGATGAGGAAACCGCCCAATGGGTCATCTCAGCCGTCTATGGTATGTGCTCGCCGCACTCCTGCCAGCCCTTAATCGAGTTCTTCGGCCTCCTGAGGACGTGAGGAGTCGCAGAACCCGGGCCTAAACCCCGACAAGTGGGCCGTGGTCAATCGCTCCACCCTAGACTGCAATGATGTGGAGCGGCAGGTCCGTCAGTTCTGCGACAACATCGTGATAGAGCTGTATGTCAATGAGGAAAGTGGGGAATTCATCGCCGAACGATGCTTTAAACTACGTTACTGCTTCTGGCAACTTCGATTCAGTTTTGATTGCTAGGACGTTTTTGGGTTTTCCAAATTATTTGTTAATATTTTTTGGCTATTTACTCGAAATAGTAAAATTTTATGAAGTTAGAAAATTAAACGTGAATAAAAGTTATTAAAAAAAAAATATGGCGGCTTCGCGGCAACTGCATTTCTGACCGAGTAATTTCTCTGGCATTGATTAAGTTTCTTGCACATGTAAGAGATAGGAACTTCGTCACCTTCGTCATTTATCTGCATAAGCACGCCACCAACGCCGGTGTGACTGGCGTCGCATTGGATATAATACGGCCGTTGAAAATATGGGGTACGTAACACTGGGACATTACAAAGCTGCTTTTTTAAATTCTCAAAAGCTTCGTTAGCTGCCTTGCCCCAATTAAAACGTAGTTTTTCTTTCAACGCATCCGTTAAAGGTGCTGAGACAGAAGCATAATTTCGAATAAATTTCTGGTACCACCCAGTCATACCCAGGAATCGTCGCAATTGCTTAATAGACTTAGGAACAGGATAATCTACGATAGCGCTTATTTTACCCATATCCATTGTGATTGCGCCATTGCCTACAATAGCTGACCTCCTTTCTACAAAATTTGCTTTTGTGAACATTGATGGTTAATCCAGCTTTTCTTAGACAAGATGCTATTTCTTTCAGAACTAATACATGTCGTTCAAAGGTATCGGATCCGATCAAAATGTCGTCTAGATATATAAATACTTCGTTTTTTAAAGTGCATGGAATTATTCGGCCTATTAATTTGGACATGGTTGAGAGCGCGTTGGTAAGACCATATGGCATTACGTGAAGTGGTAGAGAGGTCTACCTGGTACCGTAAAAGCTGTTTTATCACGCGAACTTGTCCCTAGTGGGCAACCGGCTTTGGCAACCGGCTTAGGATGCCATCTATGATGGGCATTGGATAAGCATCCTTGCGTGTCACTTGGTTCACCTTTCGGCTATCTATACATAATCGCACTTTTCCGAGTTTGCGGACCAATACGACAGGGGAAGACCACGCACTGGTCTACTCTTCAATAACCTCTAAAGCAAGCATGCGATCCAGTTCATCATACATAAGTTTTTCGATAGCTGGTGACACAGGATAATGTCGCTGCTTGATAGGTACGGAATCGCCAACGTCAATGGAGTGGTAAAGCATGGTCGTTCTTCCTATACCCTTGTCGGCAAAAAAAGGAAAGCATTAAACTACGGCGTCAAGTTGCTGTTTTTTTTTTTCTTCAGTCAGAAAACGAACATCGTTTAGATCTACTGCTGAGAGATTACTTCCTGGACTAGGTTTCATTTTATCATATGGTAATAGCTGATATTCTGCCCAAAAATCGAACCCTAAATAAAGTGATTGCTTTAACGAAGGTACGATGTAAAAAGTAATATCCTTGGTCATATTGTTGTACTGAATTTCTGTGCGAATCTTGCCCACGGTGTTTTGGGATTTTCCATCGGTAGTATGAACAATACTTTGAACAGGTTTATAAGGACACTTTTCTATCAGTATTTCTTCGGCTAGTTTTCCACCTATACAACTAAAAGAGGCACTAGTATCCATTAATCCAGATACTGATCGGCCAAGAATTTTTACGTCTGCGTATGGTCGTACATCTGAGGCAATAATTGCTGATAACAAAAACCGTTTTTCGATTTTTATCTGATCAAAAAATCTTTAATACGCTGTGCAGATCGCGAAGGCTGTCTCTGATGTTTATTGAGAGATTCGCCGGGTGGACCTTATTCGGTTAAAGGATAGTCTGGTTGTTGAGACAAATCAGGGAGAGAGGGTACAGAGCAGCTATTGGTTACTCCCTATTGGCGGCTTTCGCCACCACTTGTTTGTGTGCCCCTTTCAAAGGTGCACGGACTCGGTAGTTTTTTGAGCGACAATGAGGGCATGAAGGTAGGTAGGTGTCTGTTTTGCCACACCCATAGCAGAACACACGACGTTCGGCTAAGCAATCCTGATATCTGTGTCCGATTTGGCTACAATTCCAACAGGATAAGTTAATTGCGGAAATTTCAACTGTGTCTGAATCCGACTCCACTTCGGTCTCAGGACATACCTCCTGCACAAACCTATGAGGAGCAGGAAGAGGTTTTCGCCATCCTGGCTTGACAGTAAGCATGAACGTTTCCCTTTTGCGATTAATCTTCCTTAGCTGAGAAATGCTACTGATCTCCTTATATAAAAGCTCATGCTAAATTTCTGGCAATAAGTTTGACCTAATGGATTCTAACACTGATAATTCTGACAATGGCTCAGATAACTTATCAGTTAATGGGATGATACTTTCGTAAAAGTCATCGAAGGACTCCCCTTCCTTTTGTTTACGACGATAAAGTTCTGCTTTAATGCTAATCTGGACGTTTTCCTTAAATTGATGCGGCAAGGCTTTGCATAAGGCCTGCCATTCAACTTGGGGTACACTTTGGTGGTAACGCCAATACCAATCGCTAACAACACCTTCAAATAAAGTGTTGACATGGCTAGTTAGAAGCATAAATTACTTTCTAATGTCTGTTTGGTAAGAGCTTCGACCCTAGTAAGAAAATAGATAAGAATGAGTTTTATCAGGGATAGAGTGTAGTTTATTCACCCACAATTCTAGATCCAACCTGAAAAGGAAACAGGAAATATAAAAATGGTAACCTGTGTCACACTCCAATTAAAACTCAACCTTGTGGCATCCTTATAAGTCAAATATGTACACATTCGGTGTTGGAAAATATAAGAAGGGAATGCCATGAGAGAGTCGAGAGAGAACCAACAATAGAAGCGGACGTGATTGCAACGAGCAGCAAAAACATTAACATCGATCAAAACATATTTGATTAATTAATTAAAGTATACCTAACACTATAACGTTTCGATTCTTTCACATAGTTAGTCGCGCTACCCACTCGCTTAATTCCTGACAAAACTGAAAGCTTACACACATAGGCATCGCGAATCATATTTCTTGGTGTGTATCTGACATTCTCAGAAGTGGGATAAGATAGTGCGCAATAAGTGAAAACGTGCGAAAAATGAGAGTATAAAAAAAGCAAAGAAACGAAGCAACGAACATGCCTCCGAAGAAAGATTACGTAAGCAAGAAGACCTGCAACATAAATGCAGAGAAGCAGGACTCTCAACGTCAGGAAATCGTGAAGACTTATTGAAGAGACTAAATGCCCATAACAGTGACGACGAGTACGCGAGTGCAGGAAACCAATCAATTTGGAAATTTTATGCTGTAGCAGAGAAAAATGCTAAGCGATTCCATCCGTTTCCGTGCTAAATTCTATTCCTTTTGAGATCCGGTAGAGTGCAAATCGTTGCAGTTGCCGATAAGATATATAATAATCACATAGTGCCAGTGTCCACGCGGATTGTAAAAATCTGGTGGCGGAAAAAAAATTATTCGGCGAAAGCTTAACCAAACTCAAGTGAGTAAAGCCGTTTTCATTTGCATACAGATGCATAACCTTTTGTTGCCCAGGTCACGGAAAGAGTGTCCACGGAGGCAACCAGGCGGCGGACTGACAGCCAGTGCCATAGGGCGGTCTGGAAAACCCTTATATTTCATCGGGGCTCAACCAGCGAATCTAGCCCAGCAAGCCGAGTTTGCGTCCTGTCCCGAGGAGCACCCCGGGAGGGGGGATGATGGACTACTAATGGAGCAGCAGCAGAAGCAGTAGGAGAATGATCGGCAAATAAGCTCAAGTGCAGTTTAATTGGCCAACAGCGGCATGCGCAATAGCCTACAGTGGCCAGCTTTGGCGTTTTATGGACATTTAATGGAAATTAGCAGTGCCAAAAGTGACCCAATAATTTTGACCCCAGTTGACCCCAGCACCCATGTGGGATTAACCTAAAGAGATTCAGAAAAGTGAACCTAACCCCAAGGGGTGTGTAGATCCGACCATCCGATGTCCGACTAATTAATTTTCTTGTGCATTAAATCAAAACCATTAAATGGGTTTTAACCCAGTTCTGCCGAATTAAAATTCTTGTCATTTTCGCCACAAATTGTCATAACCTGTCGAGTTACCTAACTTTTCGACACTCATATGAAATGAATTTGATTCTGTAATAGAAGCCATGAATAGTTGATGAAACCCCTGAAAAATTAGAATACATTTTTTTTATAATTAAGTAAAGTTAGTAAAAATCTAAGAAAATTCTCTTGTTGCGAAGTGAAACGAATTGTGTAGAAAATGCTTTGACTCTTTGTTTAAACTAATGCCTTAAAACCCAAAGTGGACTGCCAAAGCCATACGATTTTCAGCACACCTTCGAGGGAGATCGATCTTTCGCCGATGGATAAGATGCGTGAGTTTATATAACCTTGTTTTTAAGTGCTAACCCAAAACTTAAGAGAAATTTATTAAATGGCAACGATATAAAAGAAGTTAAGAAACGAATTAGATGCCGCAACAACCGAAATTTGCTATCGCTGTAATAAATTAAATATTTTTTTAAAATTAGTCGTGAATAAAAATGAAGTTTAATTGAATTTAATTAAAAGAATTTCACAATGGAGTTAAACGAGAAGTTGTCTACCAATGACTTAAATAGATAATCGAAACTATTTCTTATTAATTTAATTCTTATCACAATTAACATTTATATCTAAATCCCCACATTTTTACTACATATAATTAAATCAGGCGATACATAAATATTCTTATAACTATCTAAGCTTATAATAAAACTTGTGAGGAGTTAATACTCCGCACAAATGCGAATAGTGATCGCATAAGGAGGGCCTGCCGTTGCCAGTTACGCAACAAGGCAAAGCGTAGTAACGGCAGTGCGAAGCCCGGAGAAAGAGAGTTTGGAGACTCTGGGCTGGAGGAAGAGAGTTTGCAGACTCTATAGGAAGAGAGTTTGGAGACTCGGGAAGTGGAGAGAGAGAGGATGGAGACTACGGACTTGCTGAAAAGAGAGTTTGGAGAGTCAGCAGGCTCAGAGGCAATTAACGGGACAAATCGAACTTTGGACCGGGCCAACGGTAAAATCATGGACTTTGGATCCGGAGACTGGAGACCAAAGGGATAAACCGTTATAGGAGGCCTATATAAACAGGCCGAGCGCTGGAAGCGGGACCGACAGTCAAGGAAAGCAAGTGTACGAGTCAACAACGTTAGAACGAAGTCAGCAGAGGAGCTACGACCGTGATAGTCACCAAGGAGCAAGATCGCTACGTCAAGACGTTCGGGACGAGAAGGTCTCCGAACTGAGACGCAGGTAGCTGAGGTCCAAACGACGAAGCACGAGTAGCCAGGAGGCAAACAACAGGAGAGGCCAGACCTAAGCGGGCACCCGAGGAAGCGGCAGGGATTGTGGTGTAGACCCGGTGGACTGTGTAGGAGATCGCGTGCTTGAGCCAAGCGATAGCCTGGTGTGTCCGTGTAATCCAAGCAGGCGTGGTACCGGCGCCGCCAGTCCGAACCAGACGTGGGGTTGACGCGTTGCTGTTCCACAGGCGTTTGCCTTGGGGATCACAGCCGTGAGCTTCCGTGAGTCTGCGTACGACAACAATTCTCAGCCCACGCGACAAGCGCCCACAACGAAGGTCCGCGCCATCCAGGACGACGAAAGCGGCAAGACAGTGGAACCAGGCCGCCGAGCAGGACATCCAGGTCTGACCGCACCGGCAGAAGAGAAAAGGTAGGGTGGAACGTTCGTCTTTCACTGGGCGTCTTGCTACAGGGACTGCGGCGTATCTGGGCGATCGCGCGGTGCGTCGGAAGGAACTGAACAAGCGTCTGGCGGGACCGGCCGGGACAGAGCAAGGGGCAAGAGGGGCAATTGAAGTACATTGTAAGCTGAGCTCAAATAAAGACCCGAGAACGAAACTGGCGAGTGTTATTACTGGTAACCGGGTGGTTACGTTATTATATAAATTTGGTGGGACGAACGCACAAACTCTACTGAGCTAGCCGCACGTAATCCGTAGCGAGCAGACAAACAAAATCAGTTCGTTACAAACTACCTATATACGATGTTAGTCTTAATTACTTTTGTTTATTAAATTTAATGTTAACGAAATCATGAGCAACTAAACATTTCCTTTACCGACTCTACTGATGACTCCACGGTCGTAAGGCTTCAAGGGATCATCGGAGCCATGCTCCTGCGGAAGATGATCATAGGTTGGGTGGGCCTCAAGCGAGCAAACAACATCCGGTTCCTCGCAATGATAGTTTTCTCTCTGTCTTTTCCTCTATCTTTCGTCTTTCTTCTAACTTTCATTTTCTAGAATTTATTTATTTATTTTTCTTCTGGTTTAGTTCTAGCTCCTATTTTTTGTCGGCAAGCACGCTCAATTCTTGTCTTATTAATAGTGATGTGTAGTCCGTGTTAGAGATCTGGGTGAGCAAGACCACCACCCCCAAAGCCGAAGAGCTAGAGCCGGAATCTAAAGCGTGCCCCGCAGCTCAGATCCTCGAAAGCCTGCCTAACGCGAGGAGTTATAATTCCTTCTTGTATTGAGAACAGTGGCGCACTACGTTACACACTACAATAGATCTTTCCGCAACACGTTCATTTCTCAATGACACCGGCAAAACCACGTTAATTCGCAAACGTATACTTATTCGTCACAGCCAAATTAACTCTCCGATTCCCCACGCTCATTTGGGACACTGTAACGCAACAGCGGCACCGTTTGGCACATATTTACAGCCACACTATGATTTAAATCAATACAATCCATATAAAATCCATATACCCCGATTCCGCCAAACTTCTTATACAACCGCGGCCCAACGGTATCTGAAAACATTAATAGTTCGTACGGAAATATAAGTGAAACGGTATCTCTTCTCCCGGAATTCAACCCATCATCCATCAAGTCCTTAGATTCGCAACACTTCATTAGACTCGTTGACTCCCTTCAAACCGCATATCGTTGGGATGATCGATATCTAATATTTGCAGTTGAACAAAAGATGCTTGGTTCTGCTTGGTATTGGGTAGACTCAACTGAAGAAGTCTTCCAAACATGGCCTGAGTTTAAGTCAAAGTTCCTCAACGATTTTCCCATGTCTCAGTAATTCCGAAGACGTTCACCTTAAAATGTCAAAAATTCGTCGAGATCTCAGAGAATCACCGCAAGACTATTTCTATAAAATGCTAGCTATTGGTAAAAAGGGTGAGTTAACCGATTCAGCAATATCAACACACATCATCAACGGGATTAATGATTACGATTTTAAAAGGAAGATATCTAATAATTATATATCTTGTAACGACCTGTTAAGAGATATTCTTGCCTATTCAGCGCATAACGAAATAAAGCATAATCACTTTAATATGTCTACAAACGTGATCCCAACGCTCAAAAACAAAATATACAAGCGTTTCCAAAAAATGTTAGTATGCCACGACCATTAGTTTGGGCGGTACCGAAAGGTGCTGGTGAGCATCGTTTGGCAGTAGTAGTGTATAAGAATTGTTTTTTATACTTCACAGAATATGAGACCTTTTTCTTTATAATGACAATTTAAGTGTGGTATGCCAAAAAACAGTTTCTATTGTTATTGCAGCACATATGGGTTTTTTATTAAAGGCATTTGGTGTTGCATTTTTGCACTGTCTGCAACGTCCCTTTCTCCAAAAACCACCCAATGTTCATAATGTAGCAGACGCATTGTCGAGGCAGCCACTGCCAGAGTCGGACTCAGCAGTACCCGATATGCTGAGAAGAACGCAGGACAAGGGGGCCGAATCAGAGTGCAGCTGGATCAAGGAATGCGAGAAAACTAAAAGCACAGCCTCAAAGTTCCCAGACTACGTGTGGGAGGGTAGCACCCTTTACAGGCAGATTCCACATAGAGCAGGAAACGAAGATGTAGTGACCTGGAAGCTATGTGTTCCGCGGCAGCTGAGAGAAACTGTCTTGCGTGAAAACCACGACTCCCCAGCAGCCGGTCATGTAGGCAGTCGGAAGACGATTGCACGGCTTGCAGCCCGGTACTACTGGCCAGGAATGCAGAGAGACGCAAGGGCCTACGTTCGGAAGTGCGAGGACTGCGCAAGGTTCAAACCGAATCAGCGGCAGGCGGCGGGAAAGATGTTGACACAGATCCCAGAGGAACCCTGGGCGACAGTGTGCGCCGATTTCGTCGGACCACTACCAAGATCGAAGCACGGAAACAATATGTTGTTGGTACTGATCGACAGGTTTTCGAAGTGGACGGAGTTGGTGCCTTTGCGAACAGCCACGGCGGAAACGTTGCAAAAAGCGTTCAGGGAACGCATAGTCTCACGATTTGGAGTACCGAAGGTGGTGATCACGGACAACGGCGTGCAGTTCACGAGCCGGGCTTTTAAGAAGTTCCTCACGACATGGGATAAAGCAGCAGTTTACGGCACCGTATACCCCACAGGAGAATCCGACAGAGAGAGCAAACCGCACTGTGAAGACAATGATAGCGCAGTTTGCCGGACAGAACCAGAGGAATTGGGATGAAAGGTGGCCCGAAATCATGCTGGCTGTGAATTCCAGTGTTTCAGATTCCACAGGCTACTCACAGGCATTTTTGACACAGGGCCGCGAGCCAAGACTACCGAACGCACTCTATGACCGAGAAACGCTAGGTACGGGAAGGCAACCAGAGTCACCGGAAGGAAACGCTGAGAAGATGAGAGAAGAATTCGAGATTGTGCGCATTAACCTAGAGAGGGTGTCCCAGGACCAAGCAAGGCATTACAACCTGCGGAGAAGGCAGTGGAAGCCAAGCGTAGGTGAAGTGGTGTGGGCCAAGGAGCACCATTTGTCTAAAGCGGCTGAAGGGTTTGCGGCCAAACTAGCTCCGAGGTTCGATGGACCGTACCAAATTGTGGATTTCATATCGCCAGTGATATGTAAGATTCGCCACCGGACGAACAAAAAGGAACGCACGGTACATGTCAGCGACCTAAAACAGCAGGATCAGGAGGAGAATGGTGACAAGAACGTGGAGTCGGATCCATCGGAAGGCATGAGAACGGACTGGGTTCGGCAGCCGTCCTAGCGTCAGGCCGAGGCGAGAGTCAACAGATGCAGACTGCGAGTCCGACAACCGTTACAGCGTCAGGCCAAGGCGAGAGTCATCGGCTGCGGACAGCGAGCGAACCAGAGTATTGCCGCGACAACCACCACCAGGGAAGAGTAAGGAACAAACGACGGGAAGTTGAGAGTGACAGCACTGAGAACGGACTAGGCTCGGCAACCGTTCTAGCGTCAGGCCAGGGCGAGAGTCAACGGGTGCAGATGACGTATCCAGCAACCGTTCTAAGCGTCAGGCCAAGGCGAGAGTCAACGGAAACGGACCACGAACGAACCAGAATCCTGCCTCGACAACCACCGGACCAAGGATCCCACATACTCCCGAGGAAAGGGGAGGGGCGGTACAACAGTACCGCAAGGCATGCCAAATAATTCTGCAGGGAAAAAAGTCGAGGATTACAAGGATAAAACGTTTTGTTTATATTCCAACTTACCGCCAAAAATTTGTTTATAGTCATCAAAGCTTAGGGAAGGGGGCGCCTCGATCACAAGGCGGTCGATCGGCACTCGATAGTGTCAATCGATGGGCAAAAACATCGGAAAAAGCAGCACATGACGGGTCACACTACGGAAATACCAGGGTCACCAAGTGGCAACGCCGCCCCAACGGGAGTTATCGGGATCTATCGGTAACAATCGATCAACGGCGAATGGTGTGACCAGGTGACGAGAAGACGAAAATGTGGAATGCGGGAAGAAGAGCGTAGAACGAAGAAGCATCACGGAAGTACGAATGAGCGGCAAAGTTTGAAATTAAGAACGAGGAATATACTCAAAGGAGATCGGCGCTGTGGAACTCGAGACGGAGCTGTGAGCGTTGACGGAATCCCAAGAGTGTTCCGCGGTAACCGCAGGGCCGGATTTTAAATTTTCCCGAAGAAAGGGGGAGATGTGAGGAGTTAATACTCCGCACAAATGCGAATAGTGATCGCATAAGGAGGGCCTGCCGTTGCCAGTTACGCAACAAGGCAAAGCGTAGTAACGGCAGTGCGAAGCCCGGAGAAAGAGAGTTTGGAGACTCTGGGCTGGAGGAAGAGAGTTTGGAGACTCTATAGGAAGAGAGTTTGGAGACTCGGGAAGTGGAGAGAGAGAGGATGGAGACTACGGACTTGCTGAAAAGAGAGTTTGGAGAGTCAGCAGGCTCAGAGGCAATTAACGGGACAAATCGAACTTTGGACCGGGCCAACGGTAAAATCATGGACTTTGGATCCGGAGACTGGAGACCAAAGGGATAAACCGTTATAGGAGGCCTATATAAACAGGCCGAGCGCTGGAAGCGGGACCGACAGTCAAGGAAAGCAAGTGTACGAGTCAACAACGTTAGAACGAAGTCAGCAGAGGAGCTACGACCGTGATAGTCACCAAGGAGCAAGATCGCTACGTCAAGACGTTCGGGACGAGAAGGTCTCCGAACTGAGACGCAGGTAGCTGAGGTCCAAACGACGAAGCACGAGTAGCCAGGAGGCAAACAACAGGAGAGGCCAGACCTAAGCGGGCACCCGAGGAAGCGGCAGGGATTGTGGTGTAGACCCGGTGGACTGTGTAGGAGATCGCGTGCTTGAGCCAAGCGATAGCCTGGTGTGTCCGTGTAATCCAAGCAGGCGTGGTACCGGCGCCGCCAGTCCGAACCAGACGTGGGGTTGACGCGTTGCTGTTCCACAGGCGTTTGCCTTGGGGATCACAGCCGTGAGCTTCCGTGAGTCTGCGTACGACAACAATTCTCAGCCCACGCGACAAGCGCCCACAACGAAGGTCCGCGCCATCCAGGACGACGAAAGCGGCAAGACAGTGGAACCAGGCCGCCGAGCAGGACATCCAGGTCTGACCGCACCGGCAGAAGAGAAAAGGTAGGGTGGAACGTTCGTCTTTCACTGGGCGTCTTGCTACAGGGACTGCGGCGTATCCGGGCGATCGCGCGGTGCGTCGGAAGGAACTGAACAAGCGTCTGGCGGGACCGGCCGGGACAGAGCAAGGGGCAAGAGGGGCAATTGAAGTACATTGTAAGCTGAGCTCAAATAAAGACCCGAGAACGAAACTGCGAGTGTTATTACTGGTAACCGGGTGGTTACGTTATTATATAAATTTGGTGGGACGAACGCACAAACTCTACTGAGCTAGCCGCACGTAATCCGTAGCGAGCAGACAAACAAAATCAGTTCGTTACAAACTACCTATATACGATGTTAGTCTTAATTACTTTATGTTTATTAAATTTAATGTTTAACGAAATCATGAGCAACTAAACATTTCCTTTACCGACTCTACTGATGACTCCACGGTCGTAAGGCTTCAAGGGATCATCGGAGCCATGCTCCTGCGGAAGATGATCATAGGTTGGGTGGGCCTCAAGCGAGCACAACAACATCCGTGTCCTCGCAAATGATAGTTTTTCTCTCTGTCTTTTCCTCTATCTTTCGTCCTTTCTTCTAACTTTCATTTTCTAGAATTTATTTATTTATTTTTCTTCTGGTTTAGTTCTAGCTCCTATTTTTTGTCGCAAGCACGCTCAATTCTTGTCTTTATTAATAGTGATGTGTAGTCCGTGTTAGAGATCTGGGTGAGCAAGACCACCACCCCCAAAGCCGAAGAGCTAGAGCCGGAATCTAAAGCGTGCCCCGCAGCTCAGATCCTCGAAAGCCTGCCTAACGCGAGGAGTTATAATTCCTTCTTGTATTGAGAACAGTGGCGCACTACGTTACACACTACAAATAGATCTTTCCGCAACACGTTCATTTCTCAATGACACCGCAAAACCACGTTAATTCGCAAACGTATACTTATTCGTCACAGCCAAATTAACTCTCCGATTCCCCACGCTCATTTGGGACACTGTAACGCAACAGCGGCACCGTTCGGCACATATTTACAGCCACACTATGATTTAAATCAATACAATACACATTCGTAACATCGTCAAAATGTAACGAAAATCCATATACCCCGATTCCGCCAAACTTCTTATACAACCGCGGCCCAACGGTATCTGAAAACATTAATAGTTCGTACGGAAATATAAGTGAAACGGTATCTCTTCTCCCGGAATTCAACCCATCATCCATCAAGTCCTTAGATTCGCAACACTTCATTAGACTCGTTGACTCCCTTCAAACCGCATATCGTTGGGATGATCGATATCTAATATTTGCAGTTGAACAAAAGATGCTTGGTTCTGCTTGGTATTGGGTAGACTCAACTGAAGAAGTCTTCCAAACATGGCCTGAGTTTAAGTCAAAGTTCCTCAACGATTTTCCATGTCTCAGTAATTCCGAAGACGTTCACCTTAAAATGTCAAAAATTCGTCGAGATCTCAGAGAATCACCGCAAGACTATTTCTATAAAATGCTAGCTATTGGTAAAAAGGGTGAGTTAACCGATTCAGCAATATCAACACACATCATCAACGGGATTAATGATTACGATTTTAAAAGGAAGATATCTAATAATTATATATCTTGTAACGACCTGTTAAGAGATATTCTTGCCTATTCAGCGCATAACGAAATAAAGCATAATCACTTTAATATGTCTAGCAAACGTGATCCCAACGCTCAAAAACAAAATATACAAGCGTTTCCAAAAAATGTTAGTATGCCACGACCATTAGTTTGGGCGGTACCGAAAGGTGCTGGTGAGCATCGTTTGGCAGTAGTAGTGTATAAGAATGGTTTTTTATACTTCACAGAATATGAGACCTTTTTCTTTATAATAACAATTTAAGTGTGGTATGCCAAAAAACAGTTTCTATTGTTATTGCAGCACATATGGGTTTTTTATTTAAGGCATTTGGTGTCCCCTTTCTCCAAAAACTACCCAATGTTCATAATGTTATCATAACTGTAGGATTGATCCGAAATTTGTACTTATTTGTTTGAAGAAACACTGTTTGAATATACTACTGAGCTTTCTCTTTCTGCATTTGTTGGTCGACCTCTCTTTTTTTTTTTGCAAATGGAGTTTATGAGCAATTTCCGATTGAAATTTTATAAAGGGAATATGTTTTTGCTTTGGGTTTAAAAAATTCTGATGTACCACTTTATTGATCGGTGGCAAATTTTGTAGAGCTCCATTAGCATACCTGCCAAATCTACTTCACCCACGTATAAAGCAGCAATAACTGGCCTTGACTGGCTTGCATATTCCAACAGGCTGATAACCTGCATATATTAGTTAAACAGGCGTATTATCAAACCGTTTTGCACACACAAGATAATAATTAATTTCGCATTTCATATCAAAAGAACCAGTCCCGCGCTGTTTTAATTCCGCATCTGAGAGCAGTTGGCAATTTCTTATTAACGGTACCTGTTGCAAAGATTCCTATTTTCTTTAACGAAATCAGAAGGCTTACTGACGCAAGGATCAATTTTATCAAAGCAATTGTCAACAACATCGCAACAGTCAGGCTCACATCCTTCAATCACTGTATTTTCCAGAAGGGCAACCTCGATACTTTCTCCCTTTCAATAATTCCATCTAAACTCTTCTCCAGTACCATAGAAACAGAATTATTAACATTTCTTCTTTTGCTTAAGCATATCGCTGGATATGCTGTATCAAGATCACGTTATCAAAAAATTCTAACACTGAATCGGCAATATCCTGGTGTTACGATTTCATTTCCGGTGGTAAGGTACCCCCAGGTGTCGTAATTGAATACTTGGATCATGTTTTCAAAGAGACTAAAGAGAATCTCAATAAAAACTGGGTATCTTACAATGTTACTAGGATTACGTCGTCCTTTCATGGGCTTCTTCAGTTTAGGGCACCTTTGTGCGGCAGCTTCCATTGAGATGATTGAGCTTTGGTTTCCACTTCATAACCATAAACCCACGATTCGTCACCACGACGCCACAGTCAACATTCGGAATGCATCCGCCCACTTAATTTTGTTTTTTACACAAAATTGGATACAGGTTCTTTGACACATTTTTTTGAATAGGTAATAATCGAAGACGATCCAAAACACGTGCATGCAAATCAGCTGTCAACAATTAAGTGTACATTCAAAATGGTCCAGCTTGTCGGCATAAGTGACAGACATGAGTACCAACATAACGCCACAAATTCAAAATTCGCGAAAATTAAAAAATTCGCGATACTTTGCGAAATTCGGGAAATAATATATATTTATTCTAAATCTACTATTAATTAGTTTGCAGGAGCGCCAAGCGTGGGCGTGGTCGCACTTTTTTCACAAATTATCAATGCTATAACAATAAAATGTGTGAAGTTTAAACCATGAAACTCAATTTTTCGACTTTATGCCCAAAAATCTAATTCTGGACCATAGTGCAGTGGTTGTACGTACTAAATAGGTATTAAATGTTTCAATACTTCTACATTGCAGCCCTAGTTACAATGTAACCCTAGACAAGAGCAAGTTATCGATAGGAAGGGAGCTAGTGTAGAGTCGAGAGTCAAGTGGAAAAGTTGTCAAAAGCGGTTGTTACTAAATCTAAATTTCGTCGTCATAAGTCTATATAATTAAATGTTAAGCTATATTATTTGTTTAATTAAACCATATAAGAGGGGAACTTACCCTCGTCCTTGCAGTAGAATTGACCCTTGACCAGATCTGCTGCGTCGTTGTCGTTCTTTTGCCTAATTGGCAGATTTAAGCGCAGAATTAATGAAAAGAAATAACCGAAAAAGTATTGTCGAGATCAAAAAACGTTAAGAAAACGTATAACCTGTCAAGATTATTGGGAAATAATGACCCGGGAGAAGTTCTCTATTGGTTTTGCGCTCCAACAATTTTTCTTGAAGTTAAAGTTATGCTAACGAAACGGCCGGATGCGGAAATACAGACCTTGAGGTCGCGTTTCCACTCTTCAATAATGCAATAATGCTCGCTCATGATTCCATCCTGGACATCGCAACAAATGCCGCATGCATATACATTGCGCACAAGAACAATTCAGAGAACAGGCTGGTTACAAGGCCAGAAAGGCAAGGAGACAACAGAGGGCCAAGGAAAGACTCCCTGCTGGTTGCACAAGCAATCGGCGACAAACGCCTTGGAATGGCACGGTCTATTCTCTGACTAGAGCTTCAAATTACCGCAAGCCGATATTGACGACCCAGAGAAAGCAGCTAACGGCTCGATCGGCCATTTCAAATCCAGGCGTCATTGGTGCTGTCAATCCAATATAAAATTGTCTTTAAGTAGCCTGGGAGGCAAGAAGAGGAAGTCAGCAGGATGGAAAAACCTAAGCCACCGCTATACGCCGCGCTGAGCCCTAGTGGTAAGTTTTTGGTGTGATGAATTTCGTCGGCAGTTATTTATGTAATATTTTTATTAGGATCGGCGATTGTTAAAAAGTTTAAAAGTTAAAAATTTTACTGAATCGAAGTTGCCAGAAGCAGTAACGTAGTGTAAAGCATCGTTCGGCGATGAAATCCCTACTTTCCTCATTGACATACAGCTCTTTCACGATGTTGTCGCAAAACTGAGGGACCTGCCGCTCCACATCATTGCAGTCTAGGGTGGAGCGATTGACCACGGCCCACTTGTAGGTGTTTAGGCCGGGTTCTGCGACTCCTCACGTCCTCAGGAGGCCGAAGAACTCGATTAAGGACTGGCAGGAGTGCGGCGGGCACATACCATAGACGGCTGACATGACCCATTGGGCGGTTTCCTCATCCTCGCAGACCACTAGCATGCTGGAGTCGAACGTCTGCGGATAGATACTCGTAAGGCCCACAGTATGTATAGATTTTGTAGTTCCTGAGATCTCGACGTTCATTCGGACAGACAGACAGACGAACGGACAGACGGACATGGCCAGATCGACTCGGCTATTGATCCTGATCATGAATATATATACTTTATATTGTCGGGTATAAAAATGTGTTGATATTTTTCAAATTTTTGTTAGTCTTGAAAATTTTCATCGATTTGCTTAAAACCGTTTGGCCACGCTCACCCTTACTCCCACAAATTTTAAAAAATGTTTTGATAATTTTCCAGTTTTGTATTGGTCTTGTAAATTTTTATCGATCTACAAAAAAACTTTTTGCCACGCCACTCTAACGCCCACAAACCATCAAAATCTGTCAGTGTTGAAGACTCTCCTTCGCACTTTCACTAGCTGAGTAACGGGTATCAGATAGTCGGGGAACTCGTCTATAGCGTTCTCTCTTGTATTTTAAATGCAATTTTCTTCTTCATCCAAATCGATATTGTAAATATCCTCATCGTCATCAAAATCGCACTGCAGATCGTACGAGATCGTACACGTACGAGAAATACTAGACAATAATGGATCCGAGAAATCTATAGCTCTATGAATATATCAGTTGCGACAATTGAATGTGACAATCTATCTTTCTTGTAAGCTATGTTGCAAGCTTGAGAAGCCTATGTATCCTAGTAGAACCAAGCTCGAATTATTAATCTGGTAATTGTGAACCAATATTTTATGAATTATTACATTTTTGTTTTCAAAAGAGTCTATAATTTTTATGGGTATAACAGAAGTGACAAAAATTGAGTAATCTGAAAGCTGTTTGCCAGGTGTTTCGGTAGTAAACTTCTGCTGGTATATTGAATGACCCGTTGAACCATCAAATCCATAGCTGCATATTAGTTTCAGAACTGTTTGAGAACTGATTTAAAACATCAGCCTGCATTTTAATAATTCTGTACGCAGTATGATCCAAAAGGTTTTTTAACGATACTTGGACACAGGTTTCTGTTACGTTTATATTTACAGGACGGCATTGTAATTTAGATTCCATTACAAGACTATAATAGTTTGGATAAATGTTACTAAATGTTATAAGACATTGCTGTGGTGTCTTGCAGGTTTCATCGAGTGTAATTGATATTTTAGACGCCAGCCAGACATAAATCGTTCAAGCATGTAGTTATATTTGGAAAGATACTTACAAAATTACTGATTTTTTTGTCTATTTCCTTTAAGATCTTGGATTCCAAAGCATTTTTATTAATCTTGGTGTACAGGGTGGGCCATCTACTTGTGACCCGTGTGATTCGTAAATAAAATTGTTAAGGAAAAGACAATTTGTTAATTTTGCACAGGCATTTATTTTAATTCAAGGAGATTAATATTATTAACATTTAAAATATTATTTGGATCATGTGCTCGCCTTTTTCCCTGATGACGAAATCGGCTCTTTGTTCGGCATTTTTCATCACTTTCTCGAGCGTAGCTTTAGGAATGGCCGCTATTTCACGTTCGATGTTCGCCTTGAGTTGAGTTAAAGTCCCTGGCTTGTTGATGTACACTTTGGAGTTCAAAAATCCCCACAAATAAAAGTCGGGTGGCGTTAGATCGGGCCATCTTGTTGGAACCAGAAGTAATGCATTCGCTTTCTACGCACAATTGGCATCAAAAAATCGGTTATCATGGCTCGATATCGGTTGCCATTGACGCTAAGTGGCTTGTAGTGGTAAGTGGAGTGTAGTTATCCATAGTTAATGACTACTTGAAATGAAGAATCAGATGTGGTATGACGTTGGACGATTTGACAATGTATGTCAAAATTATTTAGAGTTGTCGTGGGTCACTTTTAGATGGCCCACCCTGTATATCCAGTCCAATACACATTCAATTTTTCGATTGTTTCTGCGCCATATTTCGAAAAGATACCTATATATTACCAAATAGTGAGAAAAGGGGGACAAATAAGGATGAGTTTTCGATTTGTGGCTAAAGACAACACTAACAAGTACCATCTGGACAAATTAGTTGCTTTCAGCATGAAACAGCTTATTAGTTATATTCCATGAAAAAACGGAGAACGCATGTTAGTATTCTAAAAATAATACACATAAGTTGGAAGATGACTTTTCAATTTTACACGTGTATTTTATTCTATTTTATTTCTTTTTAGAAATCAGCTGTTCGCTAGCACAGTTTCAAAAGCTGTCAACAAGTTTTGGTGCCGCTTTTAAAGGTTTGAATTAAAATTTTTTATTAATGTATGATTTATTTGATTTAGCATTAAAATAGATATATTAACATCGAAAACTCGACTTTACGCCAAAAAAATCGATTTCTGGACCACAGTTCACTGCGAGTATTCTTACTCGAACCAATTCCCACACAAATAATGGCGTGCAAGTCGGAGCCGAGGACCAGCAGCAGTGCAGTGGAGCAACTGGTGGAGTGCAAAAATAGGAAAATAGGAATTGCAGAAAGAGGGATACTTGGCCGCCGTATGCGAACACAATGCCCGAGAACCGGCGATACGGTCTGGTGATAACAAACCAGAGTTCGGACGCGGACGGTGTGGACACCGTTGCCGTAATTGTGAACGCCAACCGACGCCGATGCGTAGGTTAAACGTCTTATTTTCCTTTATTCGACTCGTCTAATAAAGAACTCGTCACAGAATGCCGCGCTGATCTTCTTACTTATAACGGGGAGTTCATCTGGCGCTGCTTTTTTGCCACCATAGGCTTCATACTTCAGCCTTAGCTAAAATGGTGCATACATGGTACATACATACTTTTTATACCCGTTACTCGTAGAGTAAAAGGGTATACTAGATTCGTTGAAAAGTATGTAACAGGCAGAAGGAAGCGTTTCCGACCATATAAAGTATATATATTCTTGATCAGGATCAGTAGCCGAGTCGATCTGGCCATGTCCGTCTGTCCGTCCGTCTGTCTGTCCGTCTGTCCGTCTGTCCGTCTGTCCGTATGAACGTCGAGATCTCAGGAACTACAAAAGCTAGAAAGTTGAGATCAAGTATACAGACTCCAGGGACATAGACGCAGCGCAAGTTTGTCGATTCAGGTTGCCACGCCCACTCTAACGCCCACAAACCGCCCAAAACTGCCACGCCCACATTTTTGAAAAATGTTTTAATATTTTTTCATTTTTGTATTGGTCTTGTAAATTTCTATCGATTTGCAAAAAAACTTTTTGCCACGCCCACTCTAACGCCCACAAACCGCCCAAAGCTGCCACGCCCACACTTTTGAAAAATGTTTCGATATTTTTTCATATTTGTATTAGTCTTGTAAATTTCTATCTATTTGCTAAAAAACTTTTGGCCACGCCCACTCTAACGCCCACAAACCGCCCAAAGCTGCCACGCCCACACTTTTGAAAAATGTTTTGATATTTTTTCATTTTTGTATTAGTCTTGTAAATTTCTATCTATTTGCCAAAAAACTTTTGGCCACGCCCACTCTAACGCCCACAAACCGCCAAAAACTGTCCTTCGCACTTACACTAGCTGAGTAACGGGTATCAGATAGTCGGGGAACTCGACTATAGCGTTCTCTCTTGTTAATACTGTGGGCCTTACGAGTATCTATCCGCAGACGTTCGACTCCAGCATGCTAGTGGTCTGCGAGGATGAGGAAACCGCCCAATGGGTCATCTCAGCCGTCTATGGTATGTGCTCGCCGCACTCCTGCCAGCCCTTAATCGAGTTCTTCGGCCTCCTGAGGACGTGAGGAGTCGCAGAACCCGGGCCTAAACACCGACAAGTGGGCCGTGGTCAATCGCTCCACCCTAGACTGCAATGATGTGGAGCGGCAGGTCCGTCAGTTCTGCGACAACATCGTGATAGAGCTGTATGTCAATGAGGAAAGTGGGGAATTCATCGCCGAACGATGCTTTAAACTACGTTACTGCTTCTGGCAACTTCGATTCAGTTTTGATTGCTAGGACGTTTTTGGGTTTTCCAAATTATTTGTTAATATTTTTTGGCTATTTACTCGAAATAGTAAAATTTTATGAAGTTAGAAAATTAAACGTGAATAAAAGTTATTAAAAAAAAAATATGGCGGCTTCGCGGCAACTGCATTTCTGACCGAGTAATTTCTCTGGCATTGATTAAGTTTCTTGCACATGTAAGAGATAGGAACTTCGTCACCTTCGTCATTTATCTGCATAAGCACGCCACCAACGCCGGTGTGACTGGCGTCGCATTGGATATAATACGGCCGTTGAAAATATGGGGTACGTAACACTGGGACATTACAAAGCTGCTTTTTTAAATTCTCAAAAGCTTCGTTAGCTGCCTTGCCCCAATTAAAACGTAGTTTTTCTTTCAACGCATCCGTTAAAGGTGCTGAGACAGAAGCATAATTTCGAATAAATTTCTGGTACCACCCAGTCATACCCAGGAATCGTCGCAATTGCTTAATAGACTTAGGAACAGGATAATCTACGATAGCGCTTATTTTACCCATATCCATTGTGATTGCGCCATTGCCTACAATAGCTGAACTCCTTTCTACAAAATTTGCTTTTGTGAACATTGATGGTTAATCCAGCTTTTCTTAGACAAGATGCTATTTCTTTCAGAACTAATACATGTCGTTCAAAGGTATCGGATCCGATCAAAAGGAATTATTCGGCCTATTAATTTGGACATGGTTGAGAGCGCGTTGGTAAGACCATATGGCATTACGTGAAGTGGTAGAGAGGTCTACCTGGTACCGTAAAAGCTGTTTTATCACGCGAACTTGTCCCTAGTGGGCAACCGGCTTTGGCAACCGGCTTAGGATGCCATCTATGATGGGCATTGGATAAGCATCCTTGCGTGTCACTTGGTTCACCTTTCGGCTATCTATACATAATCGCACTTTTCCGAGTTTGCGGACCAATACGACAGGGGAAGACCACGCACTGGTCTACTCTTCAATAACCCCTAAAGCAAGCATGCGATCCAGTTCATCATACATAAGTTTTTCGATAGCTGGGGACACAGGATAATGTCGCTGCTTGATAGGTACGGAATCGCCAACGTCAATGGAGTGGAAAAACATGGTCGTTTTCCCTATACCCTTTTCGGCAAAAGAAGGAAAGCATTAAACTACGGCGTCAAGTTGCTGTTTTTTTTTTTCTTCAGTCAGAAAACGAACATCGTTTAGATCTACTGCTGAGAGATTACTTCCTGGACTAGGTTTCATTTTATCATATGGTAATAGCTGATATTCTGCCCAAAAATCGAACCCTAAATAAAGTGATTGCTTTAACGAAGGTACGATGTAAAAAGTAATATCCTTGGTCATATTGTTGTACTGAATTTCTGTGCGAATCTTGCCCACGGTGTTTTGGGATTTTCCATCGGTAGTATGAACAATACTTTGAACAGGTTTATAAGGACACTTTTCTATCAGTATTTCTTCGGCTAGTTTTCCACCTATACAACTAAAAGAGGCATTAGTATCCATTAATCCAGATACTGATCGGCCAAGAATTTTTACGTCTGCGTATGGTCGTACATCTGAGGCAATAATTGCTGATAACAAAAACCGTTTTTCGATTTTTATCTGATCAAAAAAATCTTTAATACGCTGTGCAGATCGCGAAGGCTGTCTCTGATGTTTATTGAGAGATTCGCCGGGTGGACCTTATTCGGTTAAAGGATAGTCTGGTTGTTGAGACAAATCAGGGAGAGAGGGTACAGAGCAGCTATTGGTTACTCCCTATTGGCGGCTTTCGCCACCACTTGTTTGTGTGCCCCTTTCAAAGGTGCACGGACTCGGTAGTTTTTTGAGCGACAATGAGGGCATGAAGGTAGGTAGGTGTCTGTTTTGCCACACCCATAGCAGAACACACGACGTTCGGCTAAGCAATCCTGATATCTATGTCCGATTTGGCTACAATTCCAACAGGATAAGTTAATTGCGGAAATTTCAACTGTGTCTGAATCCGACTCCACTTCGGTCTCAGGACATACCTCCTGCACAAACCTATGAGGAGCAGGAAGAGGTTTTCGCCATCCTGGCTTGACAGTAAGCATGAACGTTTCCCTTTTGCGATTAATCTTCCTTAGCTGAGAAATGCTACTGATCTCCTTATATAAAAGCTCATGCTAAATTTCTGGCAATAAGTTTGACCTAATGGATTCTAACACTGATAATTCTGACAATGGCTCAGATAACTTATCAGTTAATGGGATGATACTTTCGTAAAGTCATCGAAGGACTCCCCTTCCTTTTGTTTACGACGATAAAGTTCTGCTTTAATGCTAATCTGGACGTTTTCCTTAAATTGATGCGGCAAGGCTTTGCATAAGGCCTGCCATTCAACTTGGGGTACACTTTGGTGGTAACGCCAATACCAATCGCTACAACACCTTCAAATAAAGTGTTGACATGGCTAGTTAGAAGCATAAAATTACTTTCTAATGTCTGTTTGGTAAGAGCTTCGACCCTAGTAAGAAAATAGATAAGAATGAGTTTTATCAGGGATAGAGTGTAGTTTATTCACCCACAATTCTAGATCCAACCTGAAAGGAAACAGGAAATATAAAAATGGTAACCTGTGTCACACTCCAATTAAAACTCAACCTTGTGGCATCCTTATAAGTCAAATATGTACACATTCGGTGTTGGAAAATATAAGAAGGGAATGCCATGAGAGAGTCGAGAGAGAACCAACAATAGAAGCGGACGTGATTGCAACGAGCAGCAAAAACATTAACATCGATCAAAACATATTTGATTAATTAATTAAAGTATACCTAACACTATAACGTTTCGATTCTTTCACATAGTTAGTCGCGCTACCCACTCGCTTAATTCCTGACAAAACTGAAAGCTTACACACATAGGCATCGCGAATCATATTTCTTGGTGTGTATCTGACATTCTCAGAAGTGGGATAAGATAGTGCGCAATAAGTGAAAACGTGCGAAAAATGAGAGTATAAAAAAAGCAAAGAAACGAAGCAACGAACATGCCTCCGAAGAAAGATTACGTAAGCAAGAAGACCTGCAACATAAATGCAGAGAAGCAGGACTCTCAACGTCAGGAAATCGTGAAGACTTATTGAAGAGACTAAATGCCCATAACAGTGACGACGAGTACGCGAGTGCAGGAAACCAATCAATGCAGAAAAAAATTGCCGAATTAGAGAAACCATAGCGCGAACTTCAAGAGAGATCTTTTCATCCGAGCAGTATCTCCTCTCCAATCGAAAACGGTCAAAACGCAAACGAAATAATAGAGTGTAGTGTATGCCTAACACGTCTCAACAAGTCCTTTCGCGATTGATTGCGTCACAAGCTAAGGTTGCTACGTCACAGCAACACGATAATGTGGCTACGTCTCGGCAACACGCTAATGTTATCACGTCACAGCAACACGATAATGTCGCTGTCTTTCCGCAACATTCTGTAGTGGCGACTGAAGAGCCGCTAAATAAATTTTAGATAAACAATAAAAGATATAAACATTTTCTGCCTAGAAGTATGCACTAAATTATGTGATACTCTGAGCCTCTGAATAACGTCGATGCATTTCAGTAAAAGCTTTACGTAGTTTAAGCTGAGCTTTAATGCACATGCATTTTTAAATAGCTAGCTGCATTTCTGCCAGCACAGAGTTTTTTACACAAATACCAGATAGCTCATGGATGCGCCAGGGAAGATCTGGAAGCTTTAGTCTGATTAGGAAATTTTATGCTGTAGCAGAGAAAAATGCTAAGCGATTCCATCCGTTTCCGTGCTAAATTCTATTCCTTTTGAGATCCGGTAGAGTGCAATCGTTGCAGTTGCCGATAAGATATATAATAATCACATAGTGCCAGTGTCCACGCGGATTGTAAAAATCTGGTGGCGGAAAAAAATTATTCGGCGAAAGCTTAACCAAACTCAAGTGAGTAAAGCCGTTTTCATTTGCATACAGATGCATAACCTTTTGTTGCCCAGGTCACGGAAAGAGTGTCCACGGAGGCAACCAGCGGCGGACTGACAGCCAGTGCCATAGGGCGGTCTGGAAAACCCTTATATTTCATCGGGGCTCAACCAGCGAATCTAGCCCAGCAAGCCGAGTTTGCGTCCTGTCCCGAGGAGCACCCCGGGAGGGGATGATGGACTACTAATGGAGCAGCAGCAGAAGCAGTAGGAGAATGATCGGCAAATAAGCTCAAGTGCAGTTTAATTGGCCAACAGCGCGCATGCGCAATAGCCTACAGTGGCCAGCTTTGGCGTTTTATGGAACATTTAATGGAAATTAGCAGTGCCAAAAGTGACCCAATAATTTTGACCCCAGTTGACCCCAGCACCCATGTGGGATTAACCTAAAGAGATTCAGAAAAGTGAACCTAACCCCAAGGGGTAGTGTAGATCCGACCATCCGATGTCCGACTATTAATTTTCTTGTGCATTAAATCAAAACCATTAAATGGGTTTTAACCCAGTTCTGCCGAATTAAAATTTCTTGTCATTTTCGCCACAAATTGGTCATAACCTGTATCGAGTTACCTAACTTTTACGACACTCATATGAAATGAATTTGATTCTGGTAATAGAAGCCATGAATAGTTGATGAAAAACCCCTGAAAAATTAGAATACATTTATTTTTATAATTTAAGTAAAGTTAGTAAAAATCTAAGAAAATTTCTCTTGTTGCGAAGTGAAACGAATTGTGTAGAAAAATGCCTTTTTGACTCTTTTGTTTAAACTAATGCCTTAAAACCCAAAGTGGACTGCCAAAGCCATACGATTTTCAGCACACCTTCGAGGGAGATCGATCTTTCGCCGATGGATAAGATGCGTGAGTTTATATAACCTTGTTTTTAAGTGCTAACCCAAAACTTAAGAGAAATTTATTAAATGGCAACGATATAAAAGAAGTTAAGAAACGAATTAGATGCCGCAACAACCGAAATTTGCTATCGCTGTAATAAATTAAATATTTTTTTAAAATTAGTCGTGAATAAAAATGAAGTTTAATTGAATTTAATTAAAAGAAATTTCACAATGGAGTAAAACGAGAAGTTGTCTACCAATGACTTAAATTAGATAATCGAAACTATTTCTTATTAATTTAATTCTTATCACAATTAACATTTATATCTAAATCCCCACATTTTTACTACATATTATTAAATCAGGCGATACATAAATATTCTTATAACTATCTAAGCTTATAATA
>NW_025318999.1:0-76551 GCF_016746245.2 Drosophila santomea
AAGTAAATGATTATATTTACTTGTGATATAAAATTTTGAAACTTTAGTGAGTAGGAAGGTACAATGGTATGCAGAAGTGTTGGCGTAAGCTGCATGGAGCTCCATTGGTACAGATCTTGGTGAGTAGCAAATAATCGAATGAGACCTTGGAGGACTGAAGTGGAGAAGGTTTTCGTGTGAACAGTGGTTGATCACGAGTTAGTCGCCTAAGTTCAAGGCGAAGCCGAAATTTTCAAGTAAAACAAAAATGCCAAACTACATAAAAAAGCGAATAATTATAATACACTTGAATAATTTTGAACGAAAGGAATACGTTCCAATTCCGTAACCTGTTTGAGTATCCGTTTGTTATTAATATGGCTCGTGCTCATCCTCGGCAACAGGAACGACCATAAAGAAGCCGTCGAGAGATTCGGAAGAGTTTTCTTTTCTGTTTATAGCCGTACTACCATGGAAGTCTTTCGCAGAGAGATATGTAGATGGGCTAGAAGAGCATGACATAATACTGTGTGTCGATATTTTCTACCTCGACCTTGAAAATTTATGGTGGGACACGCAAACTTCTCAACAGGCCGTACCAATATCCGCAGCTGGTCTCCAAGGGTGAAGTCTCTAGTCGATATAGTCATATTGCTCCAGGGAAGCATGGGTAAAGGTGATAGAGGGGGAGTATTTTTATACTCTGCAACTCATAAGTCTTGCCTTTACTCAAGTCGACTCAAAACCTCCTCGTGGTGTTTCCCGGTAATGTTAAACTTGTTAGCAGCTAATTGAGCGCGAATCTTCCAAAGGGTTGGTTCCCTGACGAAGGATAATCATATTGGTCCACAAATTTACAAAACGAGCCTCGGATATTTACTAATGATCTGTTGACGACACGACCCTCCGTGGATCACGTCCCGGAGGACCAATATGAACCAAACGCAGCGCTACTCTATCAAGGGTTCCCTGCACAGTATGTGACCGTCCTTTAACAGTAAGAGAGACTCGGTGTTCACATGCGATCTCGGCACCCAGACGAACTTGATGAAGAACGTCGACGTGTCGATATAAAAGCAAGGTGGAGTGAGGAAGAAGTGGATGATGGCGAGAAAGGAGTCGAGCTCATGGCAAATGGTTTTAAACACATAAACAAGCAACTAGCGGTGTATTTTGCAAACCGTAGCGTCGAAGCCATTAAAAAGCTGAGACAGAGGGGCGATTATAAGGAGAAAATAGAGCAGATAAGAGGCAATCCGCTCTCGCCCAGAAGTTGCTAATCTAACCATAAGCGCCGCCCTAGTAGAAGTGAGCAAGACCACCAAGTACCAACGTCAGAAGCATCTCAATCACTCCGCTCGAACAGTCGAACAGGGAAATTTTGCGGACGCTGCGTGGTATAGCCCGTAGTATGCCCTTCCAAATGGAGAGCCCAAGAACTACAAACTATCATTGATAGGGCGGAATTTGAGGGAAAGGAAACCACTCTCCAATGCTTATCGCTCTACCTCCAGGGAATTTTTCCGGTACAGGGTGTACGACACACGCTGACGAGGCCTCCTCGGAACCTCGGAATAGGAGGGAAAGCAGAAGGCAGCAGTACGCTGTCATCCAGCGAAACTGGGATAAGCATAAAGGAAGGTGCATTAAGTCCCTGCTTAATGGAACTGATGATCGTAATGCCAAGCCGAGAATTTATGGAGCCCTACTGGAGAGAAGTAATGACTCAGCCTAGCCCAAGCTCTTGCAATGGAGAAGTGATTCGTACGGATCACTCGCTTGAGACGGTATGGTCTGCAATAACGGAACAAGACCTTAGGGCACCAAGAGTTTCATTATCTTCATCTCCGGGGCCTGACGGGGTAACTCCAAAAACTGCAGGGAGGTGCCGTCAGGTATTACGCTACGCATAATGAACCTAATTCTATGGTGCGGTAACTTACCTCATTCTATCCGACTGGCCAGAACCATCTTCATCCGAAGACGGTGACGGCAAAGCGACCGCAAGACTTTCGTCCAATATCGGTGCCTTCCGTCCTGGTAAGACAGCTAAATGCCATCTTGGCAACCCGATTGACCTCATCAATCGATTGGGACCCGCGCCAGCGGGGCTTCTTACCAACCGACGGTTGCGCCGATAATGCGACGATAGTTGACTTAGTCCTGAGGCATAGCCATAAGTACTTTAAATCTTGCTACATCGCCAACTTAGATGTTAGCAAGGCATTTGACTCATTGTCACATGCAGCAATATATGGGACATTACGAGCTTATGGTGCGCCGAAGGGTTTTGTTGACTATGTACAGAAGACGTACGAGGGAGGTGGTATCAGTCTCAACGGGAAGGTTGGTGTTCAGAGGAATTCGTGCCTGCTAGAGGAGTGAAGCAGGGCGACCCTTTGTCCCCCATTCTATTTAACTTGGTCATCGACCGGTTACTTAGAGCCCTACCTAGCGAGATTGGTACCAAGGTCGGAAATGCCATGATAAACGCTGCTGCATTTGCAGATGATTTGGTACTATTTGCGGAAACTCGGATGGGACTTCAAACTTTGTTGGACAAGACTATGGACTTTTTATCCATCGTCGGCCTTAAACTTAATGCTGATAAGTGCTTTACTGTCGGTATTAAGGGACAGCCGAAACAGAAGTGTACTGTGCTAGAGGCACAGAGCTTCTGCGTAGGCTCGAGAGAGATTCCAACACTGAAGCGTACTGACGAGTGGAAGTATCTCGGTATACATTTCACTGCAAGTGGGAGGGTTCGATGCAATCCGGCAGAGGACATTGGTCCAAAGCTACAAAGATTGTCAGAGGCCCCCCTTAAGCCACAACAGAGGTTGTTCGCCCTTCGGACTGTCCTGATCCACAACTCTATCACAAGTTATCCCTTGGAGTGTGACGATAGGCGTCTTACGAAAGACTGACAAGCTAATACGTTTCTATGTGCGAAGATGGCTAAATCTTCCGTCGGATGTGCCGATAGCATTCGTTCATGCCCCCCAAAATGTGGGGTCTCGGAATTCCATCACTAAGATGGATAGCACCAATGTTACGACTTAGACGATTGAGCAACATAAAATGGCCCCACCTCGTACAATCCGAGGAAGCCAGCTCCTTCATCGAAGCGGAAAAACAAAGGGCCCGAGATAGATTGATAGCTGAACAAAATGAATTGTTATCGCGTCCGGCAATAGAAAAGTATTGGGCGAACAGGTTGTACCTCTCCGTTGATGGTGGCGGACTCCGTGAAGCGGGCCACTATGGTCCCCAACACGGGTGGGTTAGTCAGCCCACGCGTTTACTAACAGGAAAGGAATATTTAGACGGTATTCGGCTGCGGATAAATGCCCTACCCACAAAGTCTCGCACTACGAGGGGAAGGCACGAATTGGAGAGGCAGTGTCGTGCAGGATGTGATGCTCCCGAAACAACAAACCACATTATGCAAAAATGCTATCGTTCGCATGGGAGGCGAGTAGCTAGACACAATTGCGTAGTAAATCGAATCAAGCGGGGACTTGAGGAGAGAGGCTGCGTGGTCATTGCCGAACCAAGTCTGCAGTGCGAATCCGGCCTTAATAAACCGGACCTGGTGGTACTCCGACAAAATCACATTGATGTGATTGACGTGCAGGTTGTGACAGACGGACATTCTATGGACGAAGCGCATCAGCGCAAAATCAATAGATACGACAGACCGGACATACGAACTGAATTGCGTCGCCGATTCGAAGCCGCAGGTGACATCGAGTTTCATTCTGCCACCCTAAACTGGAGGGGATTTGGAGTGGTCAATCCGTAAAACGATTGATTGCGAAGGGTCTCCTCAGCAAATATGATAGTCATATCATTAGCGTCCAGGTTATGAGAGGCAGTCTTGGCTGTTTTAGACAGTTCATGTACCTTAGCGGGTTTTCTCGTGATTGGACGTAGCTTAAAACGTTTGGTTCACATACATCTGCCTGCTGCCTTGGCACAATATCAAAAAGGCATAAACATCGCACATATTGGTTATTTACGGCTATGAGGATGGTTTTAGTACGTAGGCGTTGCGGAACTTCGGTTCGGATAGAGCAATGAATCGTGCATGCTAGGAAACTGACCAAATAACGGCAGCCCTAGTATCTTTCGAAGATTTCCATACCTTTGCGATCAAAAAAAAAAAAAAAAAAAAAAAAATAGCCAAATGCCTCGTCATCTAATTAGTGACGCGCATGAATGGATTAACGACGGACGTGTTTTCGGTACGCTCGTGTTCAGATTGCGAAAAGCTAAGTTTTCTTTGTAAAACAAAGTTCGGAAAGTGAATTAATCGGGTTGAGTGCTCCGCGGAAATAGTGATATTATTTACGCGAGCGCAAAGCCTGTGATTTCGGAACAATTCGCAATAATTTATTGCAAAATTTTCCACTGAGAACAGCACGTGGTTCCAGGCGAGCTTTCGGACAGCTGTTAAACAGCTGGGCCTGTCGGTTTGTGTCCGCGCTACCAGCAATCAGCTGTTTGGTTGTTGTCGCTGCTACGGTCTGTGTCTTGGGACGGTTCGGTGCTGCCAGACTGGTACTTTGGTTACGCAAATCTGCCAATAGGTGGAGCTCGTGCACCAAAGCAACCAACTTGTGACAGTGAGCGCGCAATTTCCGGAGTCGCCAGAAGGAGGAGCCACAATCGTGGTAAGTCCTATGGAGAGCGACAGCAGCGCGAGTGCCGCGAGCGCCAGCAGCGCGTCGCGGAAGCCGGGACGAGGCAGGCGCAGAAGCCACCAGGCTTCTAAGAGCTCGGCAGCTACGCAGGCCAAGCTCGTTGCTGTGGCCTTGCGTGGTGTTCCCGAGCCTGTGGGAGCGCTGGATGAGGCGCTTCGTCGCTGGAGGACCCCGGATGGTCCCTGCTGCACTACTGCTGCCACTGCTGCTGCCCTGCTGCTGGCCTGCCTGCTGCTGCCCCTGCTGCTGCCCCTGCTGCTGCCCCTGCTGCTGCCCCTGCTGCTGCCCCTGCTGCTGCTCCTGTTGCTGCCCCTGTCGCTACACCTGCTGTTGCCACTGCCACAGTTGCCTCCGCTGCCGCCCGTGCTGGGCAAGCAGCCATGATGGCAGAGCTGTCGGCCACGCAGCGAATGGTGAGAAACAGCTTTCGCAGCCTAGGAGGAGTCAACACTGATGAGCTCTCGTTTGCCATTAGCCGCTACGATGAGCTGGTGATGGCATTGATGCTCCGGTGTGGAGAACTGGAGACGCGGTTGGCTATGCCGCCCCCACCGACCTCCGCAATTTCGCGTCTTCCCCAGACGCCTCAGGCTGCACCCATTGCGGCCCCGCGGACCACGAAGGTTCGCGAGACGTGGTCAGCAGTGGTGAAGTGCGATGACCCAGCGCTATCGGGGAAGGCGATAGCCGAAAAGGTGCGCACGATGGTCGCACCCTCCCTCGGAGTCAGGGTGCATGAGGTGCGTGAGCTCCGCCGAGGTGGTGGAGCAGTTATCCGGACTCCTTCAGTCGGAGAGCTGCAGAAGGTTGTGAGCTCTAAAAAATTCGCCGAAGTAGGGCTGAATGTGGCGCGAAACGCGGCCGAGAAGCCGAAAGTCGTCGTCTACGACGTCGACACAGCAATCGGCCCAGAGGAGTTTATGCAGGAGCTCCACGAGAATAACTTCGACGGCGAGATGACGGCCTCGGAGTTCAAGAGGTCGGTGCACCTGGTCACCAAGGCGTGGTCGGTGACTGACGGCGCCACTGTTAACGTGACGCTAGAGGTCAGCGACAAGGCGATGGCGAAACTGGATGTAGGCCGTGTCTACATCAAGTGGTTTTCTTTCCGATGCCGATCGCAGGTCCGGACATATGCCTGCCACAGGTGTGTGGGTTTCGACCACAAGGTCAGCGAATGCCGCCAGAAGACGAATGTATGCCGCCAGTGCGGGCAACAAGGCCACACCGCGGCTAAGTGCCAGAACCCGGTGGACTGCCGGAACTGCCGTCACAGAGGGCAACCCTCGGGGCATTACATGCTCTCGGACGTATGCCCGATATACGGCGCGGTGCTAGCAAGGGTGCAAGCTAGACATTAATGTTTAGCCTCATCCAAGCGAACTGTGGCCGAGGCCGAGCTGCGACCATCGAGCTCGGAGTCCGACTCAGGAGATCGGGCTCAATGTTCGCACTGGTGCAGGAGCCGTATCTCGGCGGCGAGGGGATGGATGTGCTGCCTGAAGGAATGAGGATCTTCACCGACCGGCGAGGGAAGGCAGCCATCCTAGTGGATCTTCAGGATGCCATCTGTATGCCAGTGGAGACCCTCACCACGGATTATGGCGTATGTCTGGTCGTTAAAGGGAGTTTTGGCTCAATCTTCCTTTGCTCAGCATACTGCCAATTTGATGCACCTTTGGAACCGTACCTTCGGTACATGGATGCGGTCCTGCTGCAGGCCAGCAGAACCCCGCAATCCTGGGCCTCGACGCGAATGCAGTGTCCCCCATGTGGTTTAGCAAACTCTCTCGACATGCCGAGGGGCAAGCTAACTACAGTCGGGGTGAGCTGCTGTCCGAGTGGATGCTGGAGGCAAGAGCCGCCGCCCTAAACCAGCCAACACAGGTGTACACGTTCGATAACTACAGAGCTCGTAGTGATATCGACGTGACAATTGTCAACGAGGCAGCATCTATGTGGGCCACATATGAGTGGAGAGTGGATGAGTGGGAATTGAGCGATCACAACATCATTACTGTTGTGACCGAACCAAGTACCACGAGCGCAGTTGAGAGCATAGCTCCTGTGCCGTCCTGGAACTTCTCCAATGCTCGTTGGCGATTGTTCAAAGAGGAAATGGTGAGTAGAACAGCCGAACTTCCGGAAAACTTCTCAGAGTCGCCGTTGGACCAGCAAGTTTCGACCCTGCGCAGTATAGTACATAATGTGTGCGATATTGCGCTGGGAAGAAAGTCGATTCGACCGCCCAGCAGAAGAGCACGTTGGTGGACTGCCGACCTCTGCGCTGCGAGACGCGAAGTCCGGAGACTTCGTCGCCGACTCCAGGATACACGGCGTCACGATGATGATGCCGCGGCAGAGCTCTTGGTGGTCGGGCTAAGGCGTGCCTCAGCCAACTACAAGAGCTCATTGGGAGGGCTAAGATGAATGACTGGAAACGCTTCGTGGGAGAAAACGCCGATGACCCATGGGGGCGCGTCTACAAGATATGCCGAGGCCGCAGAAAGTGCACGGAGATTGGGTGCCTCCGCGTGAATGGCGAGTTGATCACTGATTGGGGTGATTGCGCACGAGTGCTCCTCCGCAACTTTTTCCCAGTTGCGGAGTCCGATGCACCGATTGCCATCGTGGAGGAAGTCCCACCGGCCCTTGAATCGCACGAGGTTGAAGCCTGTATCGCCCGGCTCAAGAGCAAGCGCTCGCCCGGCTTGGACGGCATCAATGGCGCTATCTGCAAGGCAGTCTGGCGCGCCATACCTCAGCACCTGGCATCGTTGTATTCCCGATGCATCCAATCGGGATACTTTCCCAACGAGTGGAAGTGTCCACGAGTAGTGGCGCTGCTCAAGGGACCCGAGAAGGACAAGTGTGAGCCCTCCTCATACAGGGGAATATGCTTGCTGCCAGTTTTTGGTAAGGTGCTCGAGGCAATCATGGTGAATCGAGCGAGAGAAGTTCTTCCGGAAGGCTGCAGATGGCAATTCGGATTTCGCCAAGGACGATGTGTGGAGGATGCTTGGAGGCACGTGAAGAGCAGTGTTGACGCCAGCCCGGCGCAATATGTGCTCGGCACATTCGTGGACTTCAAAGGAGCATTTGACAACGTCGAATGGAGTGCTGCACTGCGCCGACTAGCCGACTTGGGATGCCGGGAAATGAGCTTGTGGCAGAGTTTTTTCTCCGGCCGAAGAGCAGTGATCCGAAGCAGTTCCGGTGCTGTGGATGTGCCGGTAACTAGAGGTTGCCCGCAGGGGTCAATTAGCGGCCCGTTTATTTGGGACACGCTAATGGATGTACTGCTTCAGCGCCTCGAGCCGTATTGCCTGCTGAGTGCATACGCGGATGATCTGCTTCTTCTCGTCGAGGGAAACTCCCGAGTTGTGTTAGAGGAAAAAGGAGCGCAACTTATGTCCATCGTAGAAACGTGGGGAGCGGAAGTTGGCGTTGCCGTCTCGACCAACAAGACGGTAATAATGCTGCTCAAAGGTACTTTGAGACGTGCGCCCACGGTAAGGTTTGCTGGAGCGAACTTGCCGTATGTGCGTACCTGTCGGTATCTTGGCATCACGGTCAGTGAGGGAATGAAATTCCTCACGCACATAGCTTCGCTGCGTCAGCGGATGACCGGAGTCGTTGGAGCATTGGCGCGTGTGCTTCGAGCCGACTGGGGCTTCAGTCCTCGAGCCAGGCGGACCATATATGACGGACTCATGGCACCCTGTGTGCTGTTTGGTGCCCCGGTATGGTATGACACCGCCGGGCAAGTAGCTGCCAAGAGGCGACTAGCCTCCTGCCAGAGGCTGATCCTGCTTGGATGCCTTTCGGCTTGCCGAACAGTGTCCACCGTGGCACTGCAGGTTCTTGGTGGAGCCCCCCCGCTTGACTTGGCTGCTAAGCAATTAGCGGTCAATTACAAGCTAAAACGTGGATACCCGCTGGAGGAGAACGACTGGCTCTACGGCGAGGACATCGCTTGTCTAAGCTGGGAGCAGAGAAAGACTCGCTCGGAGGAGTGCATGCTGCGGAGTTGGCAGAACAGATGGGACGACGACAGCGAACCAGGACGGGTGACGCATAGGTTCATCCCAGATGTCACTCTCGTTTATCGGGATCCAAATTTTGGTTTCTCGATGAAGGCGTCTTTCCTGCTTACTGGGCACGGGTCGTTTAATGCATTTTTGCACGGGAGAGCCCTCAGCGATACCACAGCTTGCGCATGTGGCGATCCATATGAGGACTGGATGCACGTATTGTGCGCTTGCCCCCTGTATGCAGATTTGCGAGACCTCGATGGACTTGGAGTGCAGCGCGTTGGCGAAAACTGGATGTTCGAAGGAATCCTGGAGGATCGAGAGAGGACCCAACGGCTGGCAGCGTTCGCTGAGGAAGCGTTCCGCAGGAGGAGGGGCCTTTAGCCCAACACCTTTCGCCGTGTGGTTAGCGGGCGAGAATACTACCACAGTCCGCTGTTGCTTGTCGTAGGAGGCGACTAATACGGCTATAGGTCGCTCCGCCCGTGCTTGTCGGAGCCAAAGGAGTGAGGCCGACCGAGCCTCTAATTTCGGTACCACGGGTTGAGTAGCTCTCCAAGGTTGCTCATTGAGGTAGGCCCCCTAGTGGGAGTATCGTGGTGGCTGTGGTTGGTACCCATATCGCGGGTAGAGCCTTCGTGCTCGACGTTTGAGTTACGGCGATGGTTTACGCAAAACTCGGGTGCTGTGACCCTTAGATCAGTAGAGATTTTAGGTAGATCTCGCTCCTCAGCAAGGGGGAGTGCTTGCTCGGCAAGCAAGCACTCGAATCTGCGACCGGGGTGGTCGCTATGTACATAGCTATAGCTTCCAGACCGGGACGTTTGTCTGGCGTATCCAGACTAATGCATCTTTGGATGTCGTGGTTGTAATCCCTTCAATGTGGAACACGCCACGTAAAACAAGTTCGGAGGGATCCGAAATCACACACTGTCCCTATCTACTATCTAGCGAAACCACAGCCAAGGGAACGGGCTTGGAATAATTAGCGGGGAAAGAAGACCCTTTTGAGCTTGACTCTAATCTGGCAGTGTAAGGAGACATAAGAGGTGTAGAATAAGTGGGAGATATTAGACCTCGGTTTGGTATCGTCAATGAAATACCACTACTCTTATTGTTTCCTTACTTACTTGATTAAATGGAACGTGTATCATTTCCTAGCCATTATACGGATATATTTATTATATCTTATGGTATTGGGTTTTGATGCAAGCTTCTTGATCAAAGTATCACGAGTTTGTTATATAATCGCAAACAAATTCTTTAATAAAACGATGCATTTATGTATTTTTGATTTGAAAATTTGGTATAACTCCAATTACTCAGGTATGATCCAATTCAAGGACATTGCCAGGTAGGGAGTTTGACTGGGGCGGTACATCTCTCAAATAATAACGGAGGTGTCCCAAGGCCAGCTCAGTGCGGACAGAAACCACACATAGAGCAAAAGGGCAAATGCTGACTTGATCTCGGTGTTCAGTACACACAGGGACAGCAAAAGCTCGGCCTATCGATCCTTTTGGTTTAAAGAGTTTTTAACAAGAGGTGTCAGAAAAGTTACCATAGGGATAACTGGCTTGTGGCGGCCAAGCGTTCATAGCGACGTCGCTTTTTGATCCTTCGATGTCGGCTCTTCCTATCATTGTGAAGCAAAATTCACCAAGCGTTGGATTGTTCACCCATGCAAGGGAACGTGAGCTGGGTTTAGACCGTCGTGAGACAGGTTAGTTTTACCCTACTAATGACAAAACGTTGTTGCGACAGCATTCCTGCGTAGTACGAGAGGAACCGCAGGTACGGACCAATGGCACAATACTTGTTCGAGCGAACAGTGGTATGACGCTACGTCCGTTGGATTATGCCTGAACGCCTCTAAGGTCGTATCCGTGCTGGACTGCAATGATAAATAAGGGGCAATTTGCATTGTATGGCTTCTAAACCATTTAAAGTTTATAATTTACTTTATAAACGACAATGGATGTGATGCCAATGTAATTTGTAACATAGTAAATTGGGAGGATCTTCGATCACCTGATGCCGCGCTAGTTACATATAAAAGCATTATTTAATACAATGACAAAGCCTAGAATCAATTGTAAACGACTTTTGTAACAGGCAAGGTGTTGTAAGTGGTTGAGCAGCTGCCATACTGCGATCCACTGAAGCTTATCCTTTGCTTGATGATTCGAAATAAATAAGACCATTGAGTACTCGTGTGTACTTGTTGTGGGTTTTTGAAGGGTTAGCGCGCAAGCGCAGTGCCCTCGAGAGCCGGCCACCCCGACTGGACGCGACTGACCGACCGACTGGACGCGATATATGATATTATATATCATATGATAGAAATAAAGACTACAAAATTCTATCTGGTTGCCAAATAGCTTGTCATCGATTTAGTGACGCTAATGAAATTGTCCCCATCTATCTACTATCTACTAATGATAGAAATAAAGACTTTACAAAACTCTATCAGGTTGCCAAATGGCTCGTCATCGATTTAGTGACGCATATGAAATTGTCCCCATCTACTAATGATAGAAATAAAGACTACGAAATTCTATCAGGTTGCCAAATAGCTTGTCATCAATTTAGTGACGCATATGAAATTTTCCCCATCTACAAATGATAGAAATAAAGACTTTACAAAATTCTATCAGGTTGCCAAATGGCTCGTCATCGATTTAGTGACGCATATGAAATTGTCCCCATCTACTAATGATAGAAATAAAGACTACAAAATTCTATCAGGTTGCCAAATGGCTCGTCATCGATTTAGTGACGCATATGAAATTGTCCCCATCTACTAATGATAGAAATAAAGACTACGAAATTCTATCAGGTTGCCAAATAGCTTGTCATCAATTTAGTGACGCTAATGAAAGTGGTGTCCTTCTCTTATAATAGAAATTATAACTTTATTATGACTAAAGAAAAAATATATGAAATATTCGTATATTCTTATATATTTGAAAGAAACCCCAATACTATAGGTATATTAAATATAAAACATTCATATGAAAATAAAAAATATTTATCATATGAATACAGACAATATATAAGTATATTAAATTAAATAATATACATATTAAAAAAATATATATATTATATGAATACAGGAAAAAATATATAAGTATATTAATTTAAATAATATACATATTAAAAAAAATATATATATTATATGAATACAGGAAAAAATATATAAGTATATATAAATATTTATCATATTATAATAAAGGAAAAATTAATAAAATAAATATAATTTTATATATATAAAGGAAAAAATGATGGAATATTTCTATTTTCTATTAGTATGATATAAAAAAAACCCATACATATGAAAGGTTATAGTACTACTATACTATACTATACTACTATAGGTAGGCAGTGGTTGCCGACCATAGGGTAGGCAGTGGTTGCCTCTCGTATTGTTCGAAACTTATGTATTTATATGATTTCGACAATAATATAAGGAAATTAAATATTAATCATATGGAAATGAATATTTATCGTATGTATACATGATAAAATGATAAAATATTCCTATATTCTCTTAGAATTATACGAATAGCCAATATACGTGAAAGGTTATAGTAGTGTAAGCAAGGCTGGTACCGACAGAGGGTTCAAAAACTACTATAGGTAGGCAGTGGTTGCCGACCTCTCGTATTGTTCGAAACTTATGTATTTATATGATTTCGACAATATTATATGGAAATTAAATATTAATCATATGGAAATGAATATTTATCGTATGTATAAATGAAAAAATGATAAAATATTCCTATATTCTCTTAGAATTATAGGAATAGCCCATATACGTGAAAGGTTATAGTAGTGTAAGCAAGGCTGGTACCGACAGAGGGTTCAAAAACTACTATAGGTAGGCAGTGGTTGCCGACCTCTCGTATTGTTCGAAACTTATGTATTTATATGATTTCGACAATATTATATGGAAATTAAATATTAATCATATGGAAATGAATATTTATCGTATGAATAATGGAAAAATATATTTAATTATATATGAATAAAGGAAATATTAATATAATATTACTGTATTCTCTTGATATATAAGAGAATATCCTATATGTTGGATGCCAAACAGAATTGAAAATACCCGTTTTGAGGACAGCGGGTTCAAAAACTACTATAGGTAGGCAGTGGTTGCTGACCTCCCGCTTTATATATTATATTGGTTACTTACAAATAAAGTATATTATTTTCCGTAAAAATTTGTTTCTCAGGTTCTTATGAACATTTGGGAACTTGGCTACGCGGTTAATAAAGATATACGCCCTTAGATGATATCGTTGAAACAACAGTCAAGTATTCTATTATAAATAGAATAACAAATCGTTTCCATATAACATCGTTAATTTTTAATGACAGCGGGTTTCAAAACTACTATTTAGGTAGGAAGGCACTGGTTGCCGACCTATCTCATTATATTGGTTACTTACAAATATAGTATATTATTTTCCGTACAAATTTGTTTCTCAGGTTCTTATGAACATTTGGGACTTGGCTCCGCGGTTAATAAGAATATACGCCCTTAGATAATATCGTTGAAACAAAAGTCAAGTTTCTATTATACATAGAATAACAAATCGTTTCCATATATTATCGTTAATTTTTTGACGGCAGGCATTATTATTTATTAATAATAATGAAGATAATAAACTAATAATTTATTACCACGCCATAAAAGGAAATATTATATCGTTACCCCGGTATAATAAATATATTGATATTATTACATTATGGAAAAATTACCAAATTTTATATATGAATATCATATGCGCTCGGTTTTATGTTATATATTACCAGAGAGTTATATGGAAAAAGATAAATTTTAAATTTATCATCAAAATGCAAATGATTTAACTCAATATTTATATTGGTTAAACAAAAATTATACATGTGTGGATACAATAATTATGTATGTTGGAAACAAAATAATATTTTAGAATGAAATATGTATAATATAAATATACAATATTATGGAAATATATATATATAATGGTATAAAACATGAATGGAATTTACGAATACGAATGCTATATAAAAATGGCCGTAATCGATTTAAAATAGATTTAATAAAAAACGGAAATTTATATAAAATGGAAATCTATAATATTTATATTACTTATTTCAATTCAAAAAATATGAATGAAATATGAAGAAAGAAACATTATTCTGGTTGATCCTGCCAGTAGTTATATGCTTGTCTCAAAGATTAAGCCATGCATGTCTAAGTACACACGAATTAAAAGTGAAACCGCAAAAGGCTCATTATATCAGTTATGGTTCCTTAGATCGTTAACAGTTACTTGGATAACTGTGGTAATTCTAGAGCTAATACATGCAATTAAAACATGAACCTTATGGGACATGTGCTTTTATTAGGCTAAAACCAAGCGATCGCAAGATCGTTTTATTGGTTGAACTCTAGATAACATGCAGATCGTATGGTCTTGTACCGACGACAGATCTTTCAAATGTCTGCCCTATCAACTTTTGATGGTAGTATCTAGGACTACCATGGTTGCAACGGGTAACGGGGAATCAGGGTTCGATTCCGGAGAGGGAGCCTGAGAAACGGCTACCACATCTAAGGAAGGCAGCAGGCGCGTAAATTACCCACTCCCAGCTCGGGGAGGTAGTGACGAAAAATAACAATACAGGACTCATATCCGAGGCCCTGTAATTGGAATGAGTACACTTTAAATCCTTTAACAAGGACCAATTGGAGGGCAAGTCTGGTGCCAGCAGCCGCGGTAATTCCAGCTCCAATAGCGTATATTAAAGTTGTTGCGGTTAAAACGTTCGTAGTTGAACTTGTGCTTCATACGGGTAGTACAACTTACAATTGTGGTTAGTACTATACCTTTATGTATGTAAGCGTATTACCGGTGGAGTTCTTATATGTGATTAAATACTTGTATTTTTTCATATGTTCCTCCTATTTAAAAACCTGCATTAGTGCTCTTAAACGAGTGTTATTGTGGGCCGGTACTATTACTTTGAACAAATTAGAGTGCTTAAAGCAGGCTTCAAATGCCTGAATATTCTGTGCATGGGATAATGAAATAAGACCTCTGTTCTGCTTTCATTGGTTTTCAGATCAAGAGGTAATGATTAATAGAAGCAGTTTGGGGGCATTAGTATTACGACGCGAGAGGTGAAATTCTTGGACCGTCGTAAGACTAACTTAAGCGAAAGCATTTGCCAAAGATGTTTTCATTAATCAAGAACGAAAGTTAGAGGTTCGAAGGCGATCAGATACCGCCCTAGTTCTAACCATAAACGATGCCAGCTAGCAATTGGGTGTAGCTACTTTTATGGCTCTCTCAGTCGCTTCCCGGGAAACCAAAGCTTTTGGGCTCCGGGGGAAGTATGGTTGCAAAGCTGAAACTTAAAGGAATTGACGGAAGGGCACCACCAGGAGTGGAGCCTGCGGCTTAATTTGACTCAACACGGGAAAACTTACCAGGTCCGAACATAAGTGTGTAAGACAGATTGATAGCTCTTTCTCGAATCTATGGGTGGTGGTGCATGGCCGTTCTTAGTTCGTGGAGTGATTTGTCTGGTTAATTCCGATAACGAACGAGACTCAAATATATTAAATAGATATCTTCAGGATTATGGTGCTGAAGCTTATATAGCCTTCATTCATGGTGGCAGTAAAATGTTTATTGTGTTTGAATGTGTTTATGTAAGTGGAGCCGTACCTGTTGGTTTGTCCCATTATAAGGACACTAGCTTCTTAAATGGACAAATTGCGTCTAGCAATAATGAGATTGAGCAATAACAGGTCTGTGATGCCCTTAGATGTCCTGGGCTGCACGCGCGCTACAATGAAAGTATCAACGTGTATTTCCTAGACCGAGAGGTCCGGGTAAACCGCTGAACCACTTTCATGCTTGGGATTGTGAACTGAAACTGTTCACATGAACTTGGAATTCCCAGTAAGTGTGAGTCATTAACTCGCATTGATTACGTCCCTGCCCTTTGTACACACCGCCCGTCGCTACTACCGATTGAATTATTTAGTGAGGTCTCCGGACGTGATCACTGTGACGCCTTGCGTGTTACGGTTGTTTCGCAAAAGTTGACCGAACTTGATTATTTAGAGGAAGTAAAAGTCGTAACAAGGTTTCCGTAGGTGAACCTGCGGAAGGATCATTATTGTATAATATCCTTACCGTTAATAAACACATTTGTTATAATACAAATAAATTGAATTTACCAAAATACCAAATTACAAAAGCATATGATATATGAATGATGAGATTACTTTAGAAATGCACATGATTTATGATTATTTGCAAATGCGTTTATATATGAATATTATCTAACACAATAATATTCAATTGATTGATTTCTCAATGGAATCAAACAAAATATTGATATATTTATATAATAAATAAATGTGGCTGGCAACCACAAAGGTAATGTGATTGGGGACCACATTACCACATATGTATGTTAAAAGTGACTGGTGACCACATTTTAACATTTCTATTAAAACTTAATGTTGTGTGATGGGTATCGTTGGCTCACAACATTAAATTAAATAAACGGCATTCAAATAAAAATAAACAATGTATTTCCTAATAATTCGAACATTCGAAATCAAATAAAAATGGTAACAAAAAATTTGTGTGTATATGGACCATAATATACACGCGTTGCGAATATGTATTGTTCATCTAAGTTATGAGCATACGTTGGCTAATGCAACAACCTAAAATATACAATGTTGTACCTGGCATCCATCAGGTTAATGTTTTATATAAATTGCAGTATGTATCGCCCATATTGGTTAAATACAAATAAAATATAATTACATGATACATAATGCTTATATGAAACTAAGACATTTCGCAGCATTTATTTTAGGTATAAAAATACATTTATTGAAGGAATTGATATATGCCAGTAAAATGGTGTATTTTTAATTTCTTTCAATAAAAAAACTATTGACAATATATAGAAATAAATTATAAAACTCTAAGCGGTGGATCACTCGGCTCATGGGTCGATGAAGAACGCAGCAAACTGTGCGTCATCCTGTGAACTGCAGGACACATGAACATCGACATTTTGAACGCATATCGCAGTCCATGCTGTTATGTACTTTAATTAATTTTATAGTGCTGCTTGGACTACATATGGTTGAGGGTTGTAAGACTATGCTAATTAAGTTGTTTATAAATTTTTATAAGCATATGGTATATTATTGGATAAAATAATAATTTTATTCATAATATTAAAAACTATATATGAAAAACATTATCCTCACATTTGGATGTGAAAAACGAAGAGAAATATTTTCTTTTTCAATCAAATAATACTGAGAAATGTCTAGCATAAAAAATTGAATTATTTTTCATCTAGGATTGTCTCTTATTAATGATTCGAAAATAGAAAAAAACTTGGTTATATTATTATTCTTCGTTGGTTCGTTAATGGATAATACTATGCTACAAGAAATAATGGATATATTACAACGAATTTATTAAAATGTTTTATCATTATATATTAAGAATTAATGGCAATAAAAAGTTATATACAACCTCAACTCATATGGGACTACCCCCTGAATTTAAGCATATTAATTAGGGGAGGAAAAGAAACTAACAAGGATTTTCTTAGTAGCGGCGAGCGAAAAGAAAACAGTTCAGCACTAAGTCACTTTGTCTATATGGCAAATGTGAGATGCAGTGTATGGAGCGTCAATATTCTAGTATGAGAAATTAACGATTTAAGTCCTTCTTAAATGAGGCCATTTACCCATAGAGGGTGCCAGGCCCGTATAACGTTAATGATTACTAGATGATGTTTCCAAAGAGTCGTGTTGCTTGATAGTGCAGCACTAAGTGGGTGGTAAACTCCATCTAAAACTAAATATAACCATGAGACCGATAGTAAACAAGTACCGTGAGGGAAAGTTGAAAAGAACTCTGAATAGAGAGTTAAACAGTACGTGAAACTGCTTAGAGGTTAAGCCCGATGAACCTGAATATCCGTTATGGAAAATTCATCATTAAAATTGTAATATTTAAATAATATTATAAGGATAGTGTGCATTTTTTCCATATAAGGACATTGTAATCTATTAGCATATCCCAAATTTATCATAAAATATAACTTATAGTTTATTCAAATTAAAGTGCTTGCATTTTAAAACAGAATAAATGTTATTAATTTGATAAAGTGCTGATAGATTTATATGATTACAGTGCGTTAATTTTTCGGAATTATATAATGGCATAATTATCATTGATTTTTATGTTTATTATATGCACTTGTATGATTAACAATGCGAAAGATTCAGGATACCTTCGGGACCCGTCTTGAAACACGGACCAAGGAGTCTAACATATGTGCAAGTTATTGGGATATAAACCTAATAGCGTAATTAACTTGACCACTAATGGGATTAGTTTTTTAACTATTTATAGCTAATTAACACAATCCCGGGGCGTTCTATATAGTTATGTATAATGTATATTTATATTATTTATGCCTCTAACTGGAACGTACCTTGAGCATATATGCTGTGACCCGAAAGATGGTGAACTATACTTGATCAGGTTGAAGTCAGGGGAAACCCTGATGGAAGACCGAAACAGTTCTGACGTGCAAATCGATTGTCAGAATTGAGTATAGGGGCGAAAGACCAATCGAACCATCTAGTAGCTGGTTCCTTCCGAAGTTTCCCTCAGGATAGCTGGTGCATTTTAATATTATATAAAATAATCTTATCTGGTAAAGCGAATGATTAGAGGCCTTAGGGTCGAAACGATCTTAACCTATTCTCAAACTTTAAATGGGTAAGAACCTTAACTTTCTTGATATGAAGTTCAAGGTTATGATATAATGTGCCCAGTGGGCCACTTTTGGTAAGCAGAACTGGCGCTGTGGGATGAACCAAACGTAATGTTACGGTGCCCAAATTAACAACTCATGCAGATACCATGAAAGGCGTTGGTTGCTTAAAACAGCAGGACGGTGATCATGGAAGTCGAAATCCGCTAAGGAGTGTGTAACAACTCACCTGCCGAAGCAACTAGCCCTTAAAATGGATGGCGCTTAAGTTGTATACCTATACATTACCGCTAAAGTAGATGATTTATATTACTTGTGATATAAATTTTGAAACTTTAGTGAGTAGGAAGGTACAATGGTATGCGTAGAAGTGTTTGGCGTAAGCCTGCATGGAGCTGCCATTGGTACAGATCTTGGTGGTAGTAGCAAATAATCGAATGAGACCTTGGAGGACTGAAGTGGAGAAGGGTTTCGTGTGAACAGTGGTTGATCACGAGTTAGTCGGTCCTAAGTTCAAGGCGAAAGCCGAAAATTTTCAAGTAAAACAAAAATGCCAAACTACATAAAAAAGCGAATAATTATAATACACTTGAATAATTTTGAACGAAAGGGAATACGGTTCCAATTCCGTAACCTGTTGAGTATCCGTTTGTTATTAAATATGGGCCTCGTGCTCATCCTGGCAACAGGAACGACCATAAAGAAGCCGTCGAGAGATATCGGAAGAGTTTTCTTTTCTGTTTTATAGCCGTACTACCATGGAAGTCTTTCGCAGAGAGATATGGTAGATGGGCTAGAAGAGCATGACATATACTGTTGTGTCGATATTTTCTCCTCGGACCTTGAAAATTTATGGTGGGGACACGCAAACTTCTCAACAGGCCGTACCAATATCCGCAGCTGGTCTCCAAGGTGAAGAGTCTCTAGTCGATAGAATAATGTAGGTAAGGGAAGTCGGCAAATTAGATCCGTAACTTCGGGATAAGGATTGGCTCTGAAGATTGAGATAGTCGGGCTTGATTGGGAAACAATAACATGGTTTATGTGCTCGTTCTGGGTAAATAGAGTTTCTAGCATTTATGTTAGTTTCTTGTTCCCCGGATAGTTTAGTTACGTAGCCAATTGTGGAACTTTCTTGCTAAAATTTTTAAGAATACTATTTGGGTTAAACCAATTAGTTCTTATTAATTATAACGATTATCAATTAACAATCAATTCAGAACTGGCACGGACTTGGGGAATCCGACTGTCTAATTAAAACAAAGCATTGTGATGGCCCTAGCGGGTGTTGACACAATGTGATTTCTGCCCAGTGCTCTGAATGTCAAAGTGAAGAAATTCAAGTAAGCGCGGGTCAACGGCGGGAGTAACTATGACTCTCTTAAGGTAGCCAAATGCCTCGTCATCTAATTAGTGACGCGCATGAATGGATTAACGAGATTCCTACTGTCCCTATCTACTAAAGGAGTGAGGCCGACCGAGCCTCTAATTTCGGTACCACGGGTTGAGTAGCTCTCCAAGGTTGCTCATTGAGGTAGGCCCCCTAGTGGGAGTATCGTGGTGGCTGTGGTTGGTACCCATATCGCGGGTAGAGCCTTCGTGCTCGACGTTTGATACGGCGATGGTTTACGCAAAACTCGGGTGCTGTGACCCTTAGATCAGTAGAGATTTTAGGTAGATCTCGCTCCTCAGCAAGGGGGAGTGCTTGCTCGGCAAGCAAGCACTCGAATCTGCGACCGGGGTGGTCGCTATGTACATAGCTATAGCTTCCAGACCGGGACGTTTGTCTGGCGTATCCAGACTAATGCATCTTTGGATGTCGTGGTTGTAATCCCTTCAATGTGGAACACGCCACGTAAAACAAGTTCGGAGGGATCCGAAATCACACACTGTCCCTATCTACTATCTAGCGAAACCACAGCCAAGGGAACGGGCTTGGAATAATTAGCGGGGAAAGAAGACCCTTTTGAGCTTGACTCTAATCTGGCAGTGTAAGGAGACATAAGAGGTGTAGAATAAGTGGGAGATATTAGACCTCGGTTTGGTATCGTCAATGAAATACCACTACTCTTATTGTTTCCTTACTTACTTGATTAAATGGAACGTGTATCATTTCCTAGCCATTATACGGATATATTTATTATATCTTATGGTATTGGGTTTTGATGCAGCTTCTTGATCAAAGTATCACGAGTTTGTTATATAATCGCAAACAAATTCTTTAATAAAACGATGCATTTATGTATTTTTGATTTGAAAATTTGGTATAACTCCAATTACTCAGGTATGATCCAATTCAAGGACATTGCCAGGTAGGGAGTTTGACTGGGGCGGTACATCTCTCAAATAATAACGGAGGTGTCCCAAGGCCAGCTCAGTGCGGACAGAAACCACACATAGAGCAAAAGGGCAAATGCTGACTTGATCTCGGTGTTCAGTACACACAGGGACAGCAAAAGCTCGGCCTATCGATCCTTTTGGTTTAAAGAGTTTTTAACAAGAGGTGTCAGAAAAGTTACCATAGGGATAACTGGCTTGTGGCGGCCAAGCGTTCATAGCGACGTCGCTTTTTGATCCTTCGATGTCGGCTCTTCCTATCATTGTGAAGCAAAATTCACCAAGCGTTGGATTGTTCACCCATGCAAGGGAACGTGAGCTGGGTTTAGACCGTCGTGAGACAGGTTAGTTTTACCCTACTAATGACAAAACGTTGTTGCGACAGCATTCCTGCGTAGTACGAGAGGAACCGCAGGTACGGACCAATGGCACAATACTTGTTCGAGCGAACAGTGGTATGACGCTACGTCCGTTGGATTATGCCTGAACGCCTCTAAGGTCGTATCCGTGCTGGACTGCAATGATAAATAAGGGGCAATTTGCATTGTATGGCTTCTAAACCATTTAAAGTTTATAATTTACTTTATAAACGACAATGGATGTGATGCCAATGTAATTTGTAACATAGTAAATTGGGAGGATCTTCGATCACCTGATGCCGCGCTAGTTACATATAAAAGCATTATTTAATACAATGACAAAGCCTAGAATCAATTGTAAACGACTTTTGTAACAGGCAAGGTGTTGTAAGTGGTTGAGCAGCTGCCATACTGCGATCCACTGAAGCTTATCCTTTGCTTGATGATTCGAAATAAATAAGACCATTGAGTACTCGTGTGGTACTTGTTTGTTGGTTTTTGAGGGTTAGCGCGCAAGCGCCAGTGCCCTCGAGAGCCGACCACCCCGACTGGACGCGACTGACCGACCGACTGGACGCGCGATATATAATATTATATATCATATGATAGAAATAAAGACTACAAAATTCTATCTGGTTGCCAAATAGCTTGTCATCGATTTAGTGACGCTAATGAAATTGTCCCCATCTATCTACTATCTACTAATGATAGAAATAAAGACTTTACAAAACTCTATCAGGTTGCCAAATGGCTCGTCATCAATTTAGTGACGCATATGAAATTGTCCTCCCCATCTACAAATGATAGAAATAAAGACTTTACAAAATTCTATCAGGTTGCCAAATGGCTCGTCATCGATTTAGTGACGCATATGAAATTGTCCCCATCTACTAATGATAGAAATAAAGACTACAAAATTCTATCAGGTTGCCAAATGGCTCGTCATCGATTTAGTTTTTTTTTTTTTTTTTTTGGTATAGCTGTTTTATTTATTTAAAATCTGTCCTATTGGACAATAATTAAATTTTATGTGGGGGAACATTGACATAAGGGGAGTACTTAGAATGTACTTGGGTAGGGGTTACAAATTTACATTAATGTTGCGTGAGGTCAAGCGGGTGCGTTCTCTGTAGGCGTCTTGTTGATTGGCTGTTGTCTAGCAGATTGATGGCCAGGTGGTTGGGGTGATTCTCCAGTCTTCTGGCGTATCTCCCACTGAGTCGGTAAATCTCGTCTTCCACCCACGGAATTCCGAGCTCCTCGTGGATGGCAGCATTCTCGTGGTAGGGATGGGCGTTGGAGACCAATCTCAAGCATCGGTTCTGGAATTGCTGGATCTTCCTTCTATGTGAAGCACTTGTAGTGCCCCACAGCTGGATTCCATAGGTCCATATTGGCTTGAGTATAGTCTTATAGACGAGCAGCTTCGTTTTGTCCCTCAGCTTGGAACTTTTACCAACGAGCCAGTGTAGTTGCTTTAGGCGTATGTTGGCCTGGGTACGCTTACTATTAATGTGAGGGCCCCATGTAAGCCTTCTGTCCAGGGTAAGCCCTAGGTATTTGGGGGTGCAGGTAGTAGGGATCGTGTCGCCGTCAAGAGTGACCGGAGGGCATTCTCCTCTACGCAGGGAAAATGTTGTGTGGGAGGACTTTTCGGCGTTGACCGCAATGTTCCATCGTTTCAGCCATGGATTCAGTGCATCCAGTTGCCTCTGGATGATGGCTGAAGCTTTATCAGGGTTAGTTGAGGTGGCGAGGAACGCGGTGTCGTCGGCATAGGTGGCTATTGTGAGGTGACGGGAGGGTATTATAGGAAGGTCTGCTGTGAACAGGGTGTAGAGGATGGGACCAAGGACGCTGCCTTGAGGTACTCCGGCTCTTATGGGCCTTGGCGTGCTGGATGAGGATCCGCACCGCACTTGGAATTCTCTTCCTTCAGTGTAAGATTTGAGTACAGCGTAGTGGGAACTGGGAAGGTGGGACTTAAGTTTGTGGAGGAGTCCGGGATGCCACACTCTGTCAAACGCCTGCTTGACATCGAGGAAGACGGCCGAGCAGTATCTTTTCTTCTCGAATGCATCGAGGATTCTTGATACGAGCCGGTGGCATTGCTCGGGTGTTCCATGCGATCGCCTGAAGCCAAACTGGTGATCCGGGATCAAACCAGCCTCGTCCAGTACTGGCAACACTCTGCGCAGAAATACTCTTTCGAGTATTTTGGAGAGTATTGCCAGCAGACTAATCGGTCTATATGAGGCAAGATTGGCTTCAGGTTTTCCAGGTTTGAGGATGAGGATGACTTCTGCACGTTTCCATGATCTCGGGAAGTACCCTAGTGAGAAGCAGCTGTTGAAGATATTAGCCAACATCTGGGAACAAGGTGGAGGCATAATTTTGAGGGAAGTGGCGTCGATACGATCCAGTCCGGGGGATTTGCTGGCCTTTAGGGAGGCGATCTCCTGCGCAACCTCTTCAGTGGTGACGGGCTCTATCGGCAAGCTGGGTGGAGATGGACTCTCAAGGAACCTGGTGGTGGCAGCACGCTCTTCACCAGTGCATCTGTTGAATGGGGTGAAGGCAATCTGGAGGTGATCTGCAAATGCTTCTGCTCTTTCATCATCGGAACGGCACCAAGAGCCATCCGCTTTGCGCACCGGCGACGCCTTTTTTGCAGGCCTCCTGATGTGACGCGTGACATGCCACAGATTGTGTTGCGGGTTACCGGGTTCCAGCTCTTCAAGAAATCGATTGAATGAGTCCTGCCGTAGTGAACAAAGCTTGTCCTTAAGCTCCTTGGTGGCTCTGTTGAGTGCCGCTTTATCCCTTGGGTTGCGCGAGGAGAACCAGATACGTCTGAGGCGCCTCTTCTCCGCCACGAAGGCCGCAATTTCTGGAGACCAAAGGTGGAGATCTCGCTCAGGTGTTCTCGGGGTAGTTGGAGGAGGAGGGTTGGCGAACTTAGCCGCATTGTGCATCTCCTCAGTGAGCGTCTTGATCGCCGCATCAATGTCACTTGGGGAGGAAAGAGGAGGATTCGGGTCCAGGGAGGATAGCATCCAGAAGGTGAATTTGGAGGAGTCGGTATGCTTCCCGGTGAGTCTTCTTGGCAGCTCTTTTTTGAGGACGGGGATATTGAGCAACATCTTTATTGCGCTGTGGTCAGATAGCAGCTTGTTGAAAGTGGTGCATGACAGTCTGGCTTGTCCTATGCCTTTGGAGATGGCAAAGTCCAAGAGGTCGGGAAGCAAGGCGGGGTTATTAGGCCAGTGGGTTGGCTCACCAGTGGAGTGGCAATCCAGTCTTCTGCTCTGCACGAACCTGTGGAGCGTTCTGCCTTTGGGGTTGATGGAGCGGGACCCCCACCAAGAATGTTTGGCGTTAAAGTCACCGGCTGCTATAAAGCGAGGTCCAAAGGACTCGAAAAACTCTTGAAAGTGAGTCTTGGTGACTGAGTGTCTGGGGGGGAAGTAGACCGCTCCAATGGTGATGTCCCCCTGAAGGCTGGAGATTCGTGCCAGGGCACACTGGGCCCATTCCTCCTGAAACGCAGGTAGCTCCGTGTACTGGATACCACTCCTGATGAGCATGGCTGCTCCTCCGCGCGCTCTGCCAGATGGATGGTTGGCGAGTATGACATCATAGCCGCTGATGTTGTAGTGGGATCTGGGACAAAAATGGGTTTCTGATACAAGGAGTATGTCAATCGCTTCCGTTTTTATGAGGTATTCTACCTCGGCTCTGCTCCTCTGCAGGCCGTTAGCATTCCAAATGACTATGTTCAGGCTTATTTCCATGTTTTGGCGTTGAGGATGGAAGCAATAAGCTGCGTCATTTGGGAGAACATTTTTTCCATCATGCTTTCAACCATTCCTTGAAAACGGGCAAACATTTGTTCCAAGTTACTGGATTGCGGAGCTTCAGGTGGGGTTTGGCGGTTTTTGTTGGGATCGGGTTGCTGTGGTGCTTGAGTAGACATAAGGGCGTCTTTATAGGACATATTGGAGATGTTTGGGATCTGGATGGTGCTGGGCTTGCTGGTAGATGTAGCCGGTCTGGGTTTGGGGGCTTGCTGTGCCTTGGCCTTCTTGTAGGCAGGGCATCCTCTGTATGAAGCGGGGTGGTCAGCTTGGCAGTGATGGCAGCATGCCTTCTCGTCCTCCTTCTTGGTGCATGACCTGGAGTCGTGTTGGCCAGCACATTTCACACAGCGGTGCTCGAGGAAGCAGTAGCGCTGAGTATGTCCAAACCCTTGGCATCTAAAGCACTGAGGCACGTCGTTGAACTTCTGGGGAGGCTCGATGGTGACTACCGACCTGCACAGTCTCCTGATTTGGTAGACCTCCTTATTGTTGCTGGCGGGTTCTATGTTGGCGAAGAATATCCCGAGTGGCTCCTTGGTTTTCCTACCAATAGGATTATGCAGGTCTCTGACCTTATGCCCTAGTCTTTCAAGTTCCTCTTGAATATCGTCACGATCGGCGGTGTGGTGTAATCCCTTGATTACGACTCTGTAGGCCCTCTCGTCTTTGGGCTGGAACGTGCGATGCCTTTTGTTTTGAGAAACGAGTTGCTTACGGAGCTCGGAGTACGACTCCTTATCAGGCATCATTACACGCACGTTGTTGTTGCGTTCCGATTTGTATGTGAAATCTTTGCTGGGACCCACGAGAGTCGTAATCATCTTGATCAGCGCAGAGATGTTGGTCACGTCCGGGATGAAGATCGGGGGTGGCTTGAATGTCCTCGGGGTAGGCTTGGGTTTGTCCGGGGTTTTGTTGGCAGCGGGTACGGGTACTTCGTCTGAGGTGGCTTGGTCGTCGTCGTCATTATCTTCCTCTTCGCTCGAGAGGATGGCAAACTGATTGTTTGCAAGCCTACGACGCGAAGCTGCACTGGTGCTGGGGGTAACGTCAAGTTCCTCCAATTGGGGCTTGCGCGCAGGCTTGCGCGCAGGCTTGCGCTTGACTTCACCGGGCTCCGAATGCGAGGTGCTGGAGTCACTACTGGTGCTGGACTCCCTTGATCTAAGGGCCTTCTTGCAGGGCGTTAATTTGCCTAGCTTGATGGCACGCGGGGGGGCCTGCCAGTCCATGGTGACGAGTGATGGGTAGAGGGGGGGGGGGAGCTGGGTACAGTTGGTACCACCACTGCACGTGGCTGCTGCTGTGTTAAAGGTGCTTAAATATGCGCTTGATGGAAACGACCAGATAACACGCACGCTCGAGTGTGCGTTAGTATTAGTGCGTGTCCGTTAGGCACGCGAGCTGAGCCAATCAGAGCGCGTGGCGATATCTCGCGACGCGGTGAACGGTACGAATAACGGAGGTAAAGAAACGCGAAACAATTTCTTGCTGGCGGTCCGCAGGCACGTCTGCACTCGTTGAGTGTTCGATCGCGACTGATCGATTTAGTGACGCATATGAAATTGTCCCCATCTACTAATGATAGAAATAAAGACTACGAAATTCTATCAGGTTGCCAAATAGCTTGTCATCAATTTAGTGACGCTAATGAAAGTGGTGTCCTTCTCTTATAATAGAAATTATAACTTTATTATGACTAAAGAAAAAATATATGAAATATTCGTATATTCTTATAGTATTTGAAAGAAACCCCAATACTATAGGTATATTAAATATAAAACATTCATATGAAAATAAAAAATATTTATCATATGAATACAGACAATATATAAGTATATTAAATTAAATAATATACATATTAAAAAAAATATATATATTATATGAATACAGGAAAAAATATATAAGTATATTAATTTAAATAATATACATATTAAAAAAATATATATATTATATGAATACAGGAAAAAATATATAAGTATATATAAATATTTATCATATTATAATAAAGGAAAAATTAATAAAATAAATATAATTTTATATATATAAAGGAAAAAATGATGGAATATTTCTATTTTCTATTAGTATGATATAAAAAAAACCCATACATATGAAAGGTTATAGTACTACTATACTATACTATACTACTATAGGTAGGCAGTGGTTGCCGACCATAGGGTAGGCAGTGGTTGCCTCTCGTATTGTTCGAAACTTATGTATTTATATGATTTCGACAATAATATAAGGAAATTAAATATTAATCATATGGAAATGAATATTTATCGTATGTATACATGATAAAATGATAAAATATTCCTATATTCTCTTAGAATTATACGAATAGCCAATATACGTGAAAGGTTATAGTAGTGTAAGCAAGGCTGGTACCGACAGAGGGTTCAAAAACTACTATAGGTAGGCAGTGGTTGCCGACCTCTCGTATTGTTCGAAACTTATGTATTTATATGATTTCGACAATATTATATGGAAATTAAATATTAATCATATGGAAATGAATATTTATCGTATGTATAAATGAAAAAATGATAAAATATTCCTATATTCTCTTAGAATTATAGGAATAGCCCATATACGTGAAAGGTTATAGTAGTGTAAGCAAGGCTGGTACCGACAGAGGGTTCAAAAACTACTATAGGTAGGCAGTGGTTGCCGACCTCTCGTATTGTTCGAAACTTATGTATTTATATGATTTCGACAATATTATATGAAATTAAATATTAATCATATGGAAATGAATATTTATCGTATGTATAAATGAAAAAATGATAAAATATTCCTATATTCTCTTAGAATTATAGGAATAGCCCATATACGTGAAAGGTTATAGTAGTGTAAGCAAGGCTGGTACCGACAGAGGGTTCAAAAACTACTATAGGTAGGCAGTGGTTGCCGACCTCTCGTATTGTTCGAAACTTATGTATTTATATGATTTCGACAATATTATATGGAAATTAAATATTAATCATATGGAAATGAATATTTATCGTATGTATAAATGAAAAAATGATAAAATATTCCTATATTCTCTTAGAATTATAGGAATAGCCCATATACGTGAAAGGTTATAGTAGTGTAAGCAAGGCTGGTACCGACAGAGGGTTCAAAAACTACTATAGGTAGGCAGTGGTTGCCGACCTCTCGTATTGTTCGAAACTTATGTATTTATATGATTTCGACAATATTATATGGAAATTAAATATTAATCATATGGAAATGAATATTTATCGTATGTATAAATGAAAAAATGATAAAATATTCCTATATTCTCTTAGAATTATAGGAATAGCCCATATACGTGAAAGGTTATAGTAGTGTAAGCAAGGCTGGTACCGACAGAGGGTTCAAAAACTACTATAGGTAGGCAGTGGTTGCCGACCTCTCGTATTGTTCGAAACTTATGTATTTATATGATTTCGACAATATTATATGGAAATTAAATATTAATCATATGGAAATGAATATTTATCGTATGTATAAATGAAAAAATGATAAAATATTCCTATATTCTCTTAGAATTATAGGAATAGCCCATATACGTGAAAGGTTATAGTAGTGTAAGCAAGGCTGGTACCGACAGAGGGTTCAAAAACTACTATAGGTAGGCAGTGGTTGCCGACCTCTCGTATTGTTCGAAACTTATGTATTTATATGATTTCGACAATATTATATGGAAATTAAATATTAATCATATGGAAATGAATATTTATCGTATGAATAATGGAAAAATATATTTAATTATATATGAATAAAGGAAATATTAATATAATATTACTGTATTCTCTTGATATATAAGAGAATATCCTATATGTTGGATGCCAAACAGAATTGAAAATACCCGTTTTGAGGACAGCGGGTTCAAAAACTACTATAGGTAGGCAGTGGTTGCTGACCTCCCGCTTTATATATTATATTGGTTACTTACAAATAAAGTATATTATTTTCCGTAAAAATTTGTTTCTCAGGTTCTTATGAACATTTGGGAACTTGGCTACGCGGTTAATAAAAATATACGCCCTTAGATGATATCGTTGAAACAACAGTCAAGTATTCTATTATAAATAGAATAACAAATCGTTTCCATATAACATCGTTAATTTTTAATGACAGCGGGTTTCAAAACTACTATTTAGGTAGGAAGGCACTGGTTGCCGACCTATCTCATTATATTGGTTACTTACAAATATAGTATATTATTTTCCGTACAAATTTGTTTCTCAGGTTCTTATGAACATTTGGGACTTGGCTCCGCGGTTAATAAGAATATACGCCCTTAGATAATATCGTTGAAACAAAAGTCAAGTTTCTATTATACATAGAATAACAAATCGTTTCCATATATTATCGTTAATTTTTTGACGGCAGGCATTATTATTTATTAATAATAATGAAGATAATAAACTAATAATTTATTACCACGCCATAAAAGGAAATATTATATCGTTACCCCGGTATAATAAATATATTGATATTATTACATTATGGAAAAATTACCAAATTTTATATATGAATATCATATGCGCTCGGTTTTATGTTATATATTACCAGAGAGTTATATGGAAAAAGATAAATTTTAAATTTATCATCAAAATGCAAATGATTTAACTCAATATTTATATTGGTTAAACAAAAATTATACATGTGTGGATACAATAATTATGTATGTTGGAAACAAAATAATATTTTAGAATGAAATATGTATAATATAAATATACAATATTATGGAAATATATATATATAATGGTATAAAACATGAATGGAATTTACGAATACGAATGCTATATAAAAATGGCCGTAATCGATTTAAAATAGATTTAATAAAAAACGGAAATTTATATAAAATGGAAATCTATAATATTTATATTACTTATTTCAATTCAAAAAATATGAATGAAATATGAAGAAAGAAACATTATTCTGGTTGATCCTGCCAGTAGTTATATGCTTGTCTCAAAGATTAAGCCATGCATGTCTAAGTACACACGAATTAAAAGTGAAACCGCAAAAGGCTCATTATATCAGTTATGGTTCCTTAGATCGTTAACAGTTACTTGGATAACTGTGGTAATTCTAGAGCTAATACATGCAATTAAAACATGAACCTTATGGGACATGTGCTTTTATTAGGCTAAAACCAAGCGATCGCAAGATCGTTTTATTGGTTGAACTCTAGATAACATGCAGATCGTATGGTCTTGTACCGACGACAGATCTTTCAAATGTCTGCCCTATCAACTTTTGATGGTAGTATCTAGGACTACCATGGTTGCAACGGGTAACGGGGAATCAGGGTTCGATTCCGGAGAGGGAGCCTGAGAAACGGCTACCACATCTAAGGAAGGCAGCAGGCGCGTAAATTACCCACTCCCAGCTCGGGGAGGTAGTGACGAAAAATAACAATACAGGACTCATATCCGAGGCCCTGTAATTGGAATGAGTACACTTTAAATCCTTTAACAAGGACCAATTGGAGGGCAAGTCTGGTGCCAGCAGCCGCGGTAATTCCAGCTCCAATAGCGTATATTAAAGTTGTTGCGGTTAAAACGTTCGTAGTTGAACTTGTGCTTCATACGGGTAGTACAACTTACAATTGTGGTTAGTACTATACCTTTATGTATGTAAGCGTATTACCGGTGGAGTTCTTATATGTGATTAAATACTTGTATTTTTTCATATGTTCCTCCTATTTAAAAACCTGCATTAGTGCTCTTAAACGAGTGTTATTGTGGGCCGGTACTATTACTTTGAACAAATTAGAGTGCTTAAAGCAGGCTTCAAATGCCTGAATATTCTGTGCATGGGATAATGAAATAAGACCTCTGTTCTGCTTTCATTGGTTTTCAGATCAAGAGGTAATGATTAATAGAAGCAGTTTGGGGGCATTAGTATTACGACGCGAGAGGTGAAATTCTTGGACCGTCGTAAGACTAACTTAAGCGAAAGCATTTGCCAAAGATGTTTTCATTAATCAAGAACGAAAGTTAGAGGTTCGAAGGCGATCAGATACCGCCCTAGTTCTAACCATAAACGATGCCAGCTAGCAATTGGGTGTAGCTACTTTTATGGCTCTCTCAGTCGCTTCCCGGGAAACCAAAGCTTTTGGGCTCCGGGGGAAGTATGGTTGCAAAGCTGAAACTTAAAGGAATTGACGGAAGGGCACCACCAGGAGTGGAGCCTGCGGCTTAATTTGACTCAACACGGGAAAACTTACCAGGTCCGAACATAAGTGTGTAAGACAGATTGATAGCTCTTTCTCGAATCTATGGGTGGTGGTGCATGGCCGTTCTTAGTTCGTGGAGTGATTTGTCTGGTTAATTCCGATAACGAACGAGACTCAAATATATTAAATAGATATCTTCAGGATTATGGTGCTGAAGCTTATATAGCCTTCATTCATGGTGGCAGTAAAATGTTTATTGTGTTTGAATGTGTTTATGTAAGTGGAGCCGTACCTGTTGGTTTGTCCCATTATAAGGACACTAGCTTCTTAAATGGACAAATTGCGTCTAGCAATAATGAGATTGAGCAATAACAGGTCTGTGATGCCCTTAGATGTCCTGGGCTGCACGCGCGCTACAATGAAAGTATCAACGTGTATTTCCTAGACCGAGAGGTCCGGGTAAACCGCTGAACCACTTTCATGCTTGGGATTGTGAACTGAAACTGTTCACATGAACTTGGAATTCCCAGTAAGTGTGAGTCATTAACTCGCATTGATTACGTCCCTGCCCTTTGTACACACCGCCCGTCGCTACTACCGATTGAATTATTTAGTGAGGTCTCCGGACGTGATCACTGTGACGCCTTGCGTGTTACGGTTGTTTCGCAAAAGTTGACCGAACTTGATTATTTAGAGGAAGTAAAAGTCGTAACAAGGTTTCCGTAGGTGAACCTGCGGAAGGATCATTATTGTATAATATCCTTACCGTTAATAAACACATTTGTTATAATACAAATAAATTGAATTTACCAAAATACCAAATTACAAAAGCATATGATATATGAATGATGAGATTACTTTAGAAATGCACATGATTTATGATTATTTGCAAATGCGTTTATATATGAATATTATCTAACACAATAATATTCAATTGATTGATTTCTCAATGGAATCAAACAAAATATTGATATATTTATATAATAAATAAATGTGGCTGGCAACCACAAAGGTAATGTGATTGGGGACCACATTACCACATATGTATGTTAAAAGTGACTGGTGACCACATTTTAACATTTCTATTAAAACTTAATGTTGTGTGATGGGTATCGTTGGCTCACAACATTAAATTAAATAAACGGCATTCAAATAAAAATAAACAATGTATTTCCTAATAATTCGAACATTCGAAATCAAATAAAAATGGTAACAAAAAATTTGTGTGTATATGGACCATAATATACACGCGTTGCGAATATGTATTGTTCATCTAAGTTATGAGCATACGTTGGCTAATGCAACAACCTAAAATATACAATGTTGTACCTGGCATCCATCAGGTTAATGTTTTATATAAATTGCAGTATGTATCGCCCATATTGGTTAAATACAAATAAAATATAATTACATGATACATAATGCTTATATGAAACTAAGACATTTCGCAGCATTTATTTTAGGTATAAAAATACATTTATTGAAGGAATTGATATATGCCAGTAAAATGGTGTATTTTTAATTTCTTTCAATAAAAAAACTATTGACAATATATAGAAATAAATTATAAAACTCTAAGCGGTGGATCACTCGGCTCATGGGTCGATGAAGAACGCAGCAAACTGTGCGTCATCGTGTGAACTGCAGGACACATGAACATCGACATTTTGAACGCATATCGCAGTCCATGCTGTTATGTACTTTAATTAATTTTATAGTGCTGCTTGGACTACATATGGTTGAGGGTTGTAAGACTATGCTAATTAAGTTGTTTATAAATTTTTATAAGCATATGGTATATTATTGGATAAAATAATAATTTTATTCATAATATTAAAAACTATATATGAAAAACATTATCCTCACATTTGGATGTGAAAAACGAAGAGAAATATTTTCTTTTTCAATCAAATAATACTGAGAAATGTCTAGCATAAAAAATTGAATTATTTTTCATCTAGGATTGTCTCTTATTAATGATTCGAAAATAGAAAAAAACTTGGTTATATTATTATTCTTCGTTGGTTCGTTAATGGATAATACTATGCTACAAGAAATAATGGATATATTACAACGAATTTATTAAAATGTTTTATCATTATATATTAAGAATTAATGGCAATAAAAAGTTATATACAACCTCAACTCATATGGGACTACCCCCTGAATTTAAGCATATTAATTAGGGGAGGAAAAGAAACTAACAAGGATTTTCTTAGTAGCGGCGAGCGAAAAGAAAACAGTTCAGCACTAAGTCACTTTGTCTATATGGCAAATGTGAGATGCAGTGTATGGAGCGTCAATATTCTAGTATGAGAAATTAACGATTTAAGTCCTTCTTAAATGAGGCCATTTACCCATAGAGGGTGCCAGGCCCGTATAACGTTAATGATTACTAGATGATGTTTCCAAAGAGTCGTGTTGCTTGATAGTGCAGCACTAAGTGGGTGGTAAACTCCATCTAAAACTAAATATAACCATGAGACCGATAGTAAACAAGTACCGTGAGGGAAAGTTGAAAAGAACTCTGAATAGAGAGTTAAACAGTACGTGAAACTGCTTAGAGGTTAAGCCCGATGAACCTGAATATCCGTTATGGAAAATTCATCATTAAAATTGTAATATTTAAATAATATTATAAGGATAGTGTGCATTTTTTCCATATAAGGACATTGTAATCTATTAGCATATCCCAAATTTATCATAAAATATAACTTATAGTTTATTCAAATTAAAGTGCTTGCATTTTAAAACAGAATAAATGTTATTAATTTGATAAAGTGCTGATAGATTTATATGATTACAGTGCGTTAATTTTTCGGAATTATATAATGGCATAATTATCATTGATTTTTATGTTTATTATATGCACTTGTATGATTAACAATGCGAAAGATTCAGGATACCTTCGGGACCCGTCTTGAAACACGGACCAAGGAGTCTAACATATGTGCAAGTTATTGGGATATAAACCTAATAGCGTAATTAACTTGACCACTAATGGGATTAGTTTTTTAACTATTTATAGCTAATTAACACAATCCCGGGGCGTTCTATATAGTTATGTATAATGTATATTTATATTATTTATGCCTCTAACTGGAACGTACCTTGAGCATATATGCTGTGACCCGAAAGATGGTGAACTATACTTGATCAGGTTGAAGTCAGGGGAAACCCTGATGGAAGACCGAAACAGTTCTGACGTGCAAATCGATTGTCAGAATTGAGTATAGGGGCGAAAGACCAATCGAACCATCTAGTAGCTGGTTCCTTCCGAAGTTTCCCTCAGGATAGCTGGTGCATTTTAATATTATATAAAATAATCTTATCTGGTAAAGCGAATGATTAGAGGCCTTAGGGTCGAAACGATCTTAACCTATTCTCAAACTTTAAATGGGTAAGAACCTTAACTTTCTTGATATGAAGTTCAAGGTTATGATATAATGTGCCCAGTGGGCCACTTTTGGTAAGCAGAACTGGCGCTGTGGGATGAACCAAACGTAATGTTACGGTGCCCAAATTAACAACTCATGCAGATACCATGAAAGGCGTTGGTTGCTTAAAACAGCAGGACGGTGATCATGGAAGTCGAAATCCGCTAAGGAGTGTGTAACAACTCACCTGCCGAAGCAACTAGCCCTTAAAATGGATGGCGCTTAAGTTGTATACCTATACATTACCGCTAAAGTAGATGATTTATATTACTTGTGATATAAATTTTGAAACTTTAGTGAGTAGGAAGGTACAATGGTATGCGTAGAAGTGTTTGGCGTAAGCCTGCATGGAGCTGCCATTGGTACAGATCTTGGTGGTAGTAGCAAATAATCGAATGAGACCTTGGAGGACTGAAGTGGAGAAGGGTTTCGTGTGAACAGTGGTTGATCACGAGTTAGTCGGTCCTAAGTTCAAGGCGAAAGCCGAAAATTTTCAAGTAAAACAAAAATGCCAAACTACATAAAAAAGCGAATAATTATAATACACTTGAATAATTTTGAACGAAAGGGAATACGGTTCCAATTCCGTAACCTGTTGAGTATCCGTTTGTTATTAAATATGGGCCTCGTGCTCATCCTGGCAACAGGAACGACCATAAAGAAGCCGTCGAGAGATATCGGAAGAGTTTTCTTTTCTGTTTTATAGCCGTACTACCATGGAAGTCTTTCGCAGAGAGATATGGTAGATGGGCTAGAAGAGCATGACATATACTGTTGTGTCGATATTTTCTCCTCGGACCTTGAAAATTTATGGTGGGGACACGCAAACTTCTCAACAGGCCGTACCAATATCCGCAGCTGGTCTCCAAGGTGAAGAGTCTCTAGTCGATATAGTCATATTGCTCCAGGGAAGCATGGGGTAAAGGTGAGTAGAGGGGGAGTATTTTTATACTCTGCAACTCATAAGTCTTGCCTTTACTCAAGTCGACTCAAAACCTCCTCGTGGTGTTTCCCGGTAATGTTAAACTTGTTTAGCAGCTAATTTGAGCGGCGAATCTTTCCGAAAGGGTTGGTTCCCCTGACGAAGGATAATCATATTGGTACCACAAATTTACAAAACGAGCCTCGGATATTTACTAATGATCTGTTGACGACACGACCCTCCGTGGATCACGTCCCGGAGGACCAATATGAACCAAACGCAGCGGCTACTCTATCAAGGGTTCCCTGCACAGTATGTGACCGGTCCTTTAACAGTAAGAGAGGACTCGGTGTTCACATGCGATCTCGGCACCCAGACGAACTTGATGAAGAACGTCGACGTGTCGATATAAAAGCAAGGTGGAGTGAGGAAGAGAAGTGGATGATGGCGAGAAAGGAGGTCGAGCTCATGGCAAATGGTTTTAAACACATAAACAAGCAACTAGCGGTGTATTTTGCAAACCGTAGCGTCGAAGCCATTAAAAAGCTGAGACAGAGGGGCGATTATAAGGAGAAAATAGAGCAGATAAGAGGGCAATCCGCTCTCGCCCCAGAAGTTGCTAATCTAACCATAAGGCGCCGCCCTAGTAGAAGTGAGCAAGACCACCAAGTACCAACGTCAGAAGCATCTCCAATCACTCCGCTCGAACAGTCGAACAGGGAAATTTTGCGGACGCTGCGTGGGTATAGCCCCGTAGTATGCCCTTCCAAATGGAGAGCCCAAGAACTACAAACTATCATTGATAGGGCGGAATTTGAGGGAAAGGAAACCACTCTCCAATGCTTATCGCTCTACCTCCAGGGAATTTTTCCGGTACAGGGTGTACGACACACGCTGACGAGGCCTCCTCGGAGACCTCGGAATAGGAGGGAAAGCAGAAGGCAGCAGTACGCTGTCATCCAGCGAAACTGGGATAAGCATAAAGGAAGGTGCATTAAGTCCCTGCTTAATGGAACTGATGAATCGGTAATGCCAAGCCGAGAATTTATGGAGCCCTACTGGAGAGAAGTAATGACTCAGCCTAGCCCAAGCTCTTGCAATGGAGAAGTGATTCGTACGGATCACTCGCTTGAGACGGTATGGTCTGCAATAACGGAACAAGACCTTAGGGCACCAAGAGTTTCATTATCTTCATCTCCGGGGCCTGACGGGGTAACTCCAAAAACTGCCAGGGAGGTGCCGTCAGGTATTACGCTACGCATAATGAACCTAATTCTATGGTGCGGTAACTTACCTCATTCTATCCGACTGGCCAGAACCATCTTCATCCCGAAGACGGTGACGGCAAAGCGACCGCAAGACTTTCGTCCAATATCGGTGCCTTCCGTCCTGGTAAGACAGCTAAATGCCATCTTGGCAACCCGATTGACCTCATCAATCGATTGGGACCCGCGCCAGCGGGGCTTCTTACCAACCGACGGTTGCGCCGATAATGCGACGATAGTTGACTTAGTCCTGAGGCATAGCCATAAGTACTTTAAATCTTGCTACATCGCCAACTTAGATGTTAGCAAGGCATTTGACTCATTGTCACATGCAGCAATATATGGGACATTACGAGCTTATGGTGCGCCGAAGGGTTTTGTTGACTATGTACAGAAGACGTACGAGGGAGGTGGTATCAGTCTCAACGGGGAAGGTTGGTGTTCAGAGGAATTCGTGCCTGCTAGAGGAGTGAAGCAGGGCGACCCTTTGTCCCCCATTCTATTTAACTTGGTCATCGACCGGTTACTTAGAGCCCTACCTAGCGAGATTGGTACCAAGGTCGGAAATGCCATGATAAACGCTGCTGCATTTGCAGATGATTTGGTACTATTTGCGGAAACTCGGATGGGACTTCAAACTTTGTTGGACAAGACTATGGACTTTTTATCCATCGTCGGCCTTAAACTTAATGCTGATAAGTGCTTTACTGTCGGTATTAAGGGACAGCCGAAACAGAAGTGTACTGTGCTAGAGGCACAGAGCTTCTGCGTAGGCTCGAGAGAGATTCCAACACTGAAGCGTACTGACGAGTGGAAGTATCTCGGTATACATTTCACTGCAAGTGGGAGGGTTCGATGCAATCCGGCAGAGGACATTGGTCCAAAGCTACAAAGATTGTCAGAGGCCCCCCTTAAGCCACAACAGAGGTTGTTCGCCCTTCGGACTGTCCTGATCCCACAACTCTATCACAAGTTATCCCTTGGGAGTGTGACGATAGGCGTCTTACGAAAGACTGACAAGCTAATACGTTTCTATGTGCGAAGATGGCTAAATCTTCCGTCGGATGTGCCGATAGCATTCGTTCATGCCCCCCCAAAATGTGGGGGTCTCGGAATTCCATCACTAAGATGGATAGCACCAATGTTACGACTTAGACGATTGAGCAACATAAAATGGCCCCACCTCGTACAATCCGAGGAAGCCAGCTCCTTCATCGAAGCGGAAAAACAAAGGGCCCGAGATAGATTGATAGCTGAACAAAATGAATTGTTATCGCGTCCGGCAATAGAAAAGTATTGGGCGAACAGGTTGTACCTCTCCGTTGATGGTGGCGGACTCCGTGAAGCGGGCCACTATGGTCCCCAACACGGGTGGGTTAGTCAGCCCACGCGTTTACTAACAGGAAAGGAATATTTAGACGGTATTCGGCTGCGGATAAATGCCCTACCCACAAAGTCTCGCACTACGAGGGGAAGGCACGAATTGGAGAGGCAGTGTCGTGCAGGATGTGATGCTCCCGAAACAACAAACCACATTATGCAAAAATGCTATCGTTCGCATGGGAGGCGAGTAGCTAGACACAATTGCGTAGTAAATCGAATCAAGCGGGGACTTGAGGAGAGAGGCTGCGTGGTCATTGCCGAACCAAGTCTGCAGTGCGAATCCGGCCTTAATAAACCGGACCTGGTGGTACTCCGACAAAATCACATTGATGTGATTGACGTGCAGGTTGTGACAGACGGACATTCTATGGACGAAGCGCATCAGCGCAAAATCAATAGATACGACAGACCGGACATACGAACTGAATTGCGTCGCCGATTCGAAGCCGCAGGTGACATCGAGTTTCATTCTGCCACCCTAAACTGGAGGGGGATTTGGAGTGGTCAATCCGTAAAACGATTGATTGCGAAGGGTCTCCTCAGCAAATATGATAGTCATATCATTAGCGTCCAGGTTATGAGAGGCAGTCTTGGCTGTTTTAGACAGTTCATGTACCTTAGCGGGTTTTCTCGTGATTGGACGTAGCTTAAAACGTTTGGTTCACATACATCTGCCTGCTGCCTTGGCACAATATCAAAAAGGCATAAACATCGCACATATTGGTTATTTACGGCTATGAGGATGGTTTTAGTACGTAGGCGTTGCGGAACTTCGGTTCGGATAGAGCAATGAATCGTGCATGCTAGGAAACTGACCAAATAACGGCAGCCCTAGTATCTTTCGAAGATTTCCATACCTTTGCGATCAAAAAAAAAAAAAAAAAAAAAAAATAGCCAAATGCCTCGTCATCTAATTAGTGACGCGCATGAATGGATTAACGACGGACGTGTTTTCGGTACGCTCGTGTTCAGATTGCGAAAAGCTAAGTTTTCTTTGTAAAACAAAGTTCGGAAAGTGAATTAATCGGTGGTTGAGTGCTCCGCGGAAATAGTGATATTATTTACGCGAGCGCAAAGCCTGTGATTTCGGAACAATTCGCAATAATTTATTGCAAAATTTTCCACTGAGAACAGCACGTGGTTCCAGGCGAGCTTTCGGACAGCTGTTAAACAGCTGGGCCTGTCGGTTTGTGTCCGCGCTACCAGCAATCAGCTGTTTGGTTGTTGTCGCTGCTACGGTCTGTGTCTTGGGACGGTTCGGTGCTGCCAGACTGGTACTTTGGTTACGCAAATCTGCCAATAGGTGGAGCTCGTGCACCAAAGCAACCAACTTGTGACAGTGAGCGCGCAATTTCCGGAGTCGCCAGAAGGAGGAGCCACAATCGTGGTAAGTCCTATGGAGAGCGACAGCAGCGCGAGTGCCGCGAGCGCCAGCAGCGCGTCGCGGAAGCCGGGACGAGGCAGGCGCAGAAGCCACCAGGCTTCTAAGAGCTCGGCAGCTACGCAGGCCAAGCTCGTTGCTGTGGCCTTGCGTGGTGTTCCCGAGCCTGTGGGAGCGCTGGATGAGGCGCCTTCGTCGCTGGAGGACCCCCGGATGGTCCCTGCTGCCACTACTGCTGCCACTGCTGCTGCCCCTGCTGCTGCCACTGCTGCTGCCCCTGCTGCTGCCCCTGCTGCTGCCCCTGCTGCTGCCCCTGCTGCTGCCCCTGCTGCTGCCCCTGCTGCTGCTCCTGTTGCTGCCCCTGTCGCTACACCTGCTGTTGCCACTGCCACAGTTGCCTCCGCTGCCGCCCGTGCTGGGCAAGCAGCCATGATGGCAGAGCTGTCGGCCACGCAGCGAATGGTGAGAAACAGCTTTCGCAGCCTAGGAGGAGTCAACACTGATGAGCTCTCGTTTGCCATTAGCCGCTACGATGAGCTGGTGATGGCATTGATGCTCCGGTGTGGAGAACTGGAGACGCGGTTGGCTATGCCGCCCCCACCGACCTCCGCAATTTCGCGTCTTCCCCAGACGCCTCAGGCTGCACCCATTGCGGCCCCGCGGACCACGAAGGTTCGCGAGACGTGGTCAGCAGTGGTGAAGTGCGATGACCCAGCGCTATCGGGGAAGGCGATAGCCGAAAAGGTGCGCACGATGGTCGCACCCTCCCTCGGAGTCAGGGTGCATGAGGTGCGTGAGCTCCGCCGAGGTGGTGGAGCAGTTATCCGGACTCCTTCAGTCGGAGAGCTGCAGAAGGTTGTGAGCTCTAAAAAATTCGCCGAAGTAGGGCTGAATGTGGCGCGAAACGCGGCCGAGAAGCCGAAAGTCGTCGTCTACGACGTCGACACAGCAATCGGCCCCGAGGAGTTTATGCAGGAGCTCCACGAGAATAACTTCGACGGCGAGATGACGGCCTCGGAGTTCAAGAGGTCGGTGCACCTGGTCACCAAGGCGTGGTCGGTGACTGACGGCGCCACCGTTAACGTGACGCTAGAGGTCAGCGACAAGGCGATGGCGAAACTGGATGTAGGCCGTGTCTACATCAAGTGGTTTTCTTTCCGATGCCGATCGCAGGTCCGGACATATGCCTGCCACAGGTGTGTGGGTTTCGACCACAAGGTCAGCGAATGCCGCCAGAAGACGAATGTATGCCGCCAGTGCGGGCAACAAGGCCACACCACGGCTAAGTGCCAGAACCCGGTGGACTGCCGGAACTGCCGTCACAGAGGGCAACCCTCGGGGCATTACATGCTCTCGGACGTATGCCCGATATACGGCGCGGTGCTAGCAAGGGTGCAAGCTAGACATTAATGTTTAGCCTCATCCAAGCGAACTGTGGCCGAGGCCGAGCTGCGACCATCGAGCTCGGAGTCCGACTCAGGAGATCGGGCTCAATGTTCGCACTGGTGCAGGAGCCGTATCTCGGCGGCGAGGGGATGGATGTGCTGCCTGAAGGAATGAGGATCTTCACCGACCGGCGAGGGAAGGCAGCCATCCTAGTGGATCTTCAGGATGCCATCTGTATGCCAGTGGAGACCCTCACCACGGATTATGGCGTATGTCTGGTCGTTAAAGGGAGTTTTGGCTCAATCTTCCTTTGCTCAGCATACTGCCAATTTGATGCACCTTTGGAACCGTACCTTCGGTACATGGATGCGGTCCTGCTGCAGGCCAGCAGAACCCCCGCAATCCTGGGCCTCGACGCGAATGCAGTGTCCCCCATGTGGTTTAGCAAACTCTCTCGACATGCCGAGGGGCAAGCTAACTACAGTCGGGGTGAGCTGCTGTCCGAGTGGATGCTGGAGGCAAGAGCCGCCGCCCTAAACCAGCCAACACAGGTGTACACGTTCGATAACTACAGAGCTCGTAGTGATATCGACGTGACAATTGTCAACGAGGCAGCATCTATGTGGGCCACATATGAGTGGAGAGTGGATGAGTGGGAATTGAGCGATCACAACATCATTACTGTTGTGACCGAACCAAGTACCACGAGCGCAGTTGAGAGCATAGCTCCTGTGCCGTCCTGGAACTTCTCCAATGCTCGTTGGCGATTGTTCAAAGAGGAAATGGTGAGTAGAACAGCCGAACTTCCGGAAAACTTCTCAGAGTCGCCGTTGGACCAGCAAGTTTCGACCCTGCGCAGTATAGTACATAATGTGTGCGATATTGCGCTGGGAAGAAAGTCGATTCGACCGCCCAGCAGAAGAGCACGTTGGTGGACTGCCGACCTCTGCGCTGCGAGACGCGAAGTCCGGAGACTTCGTCGCCGACTCCAGGATGCACGGCGTCACGATGATGATGCCGCGGCAGAGCTCTTGGTGGTCGGGCTAAGGCGTGCCTCAGCCAACTACAAGAAGCTCATTGGGAGGGCTAAGATGAATGACTGGAAACGCTTCGTGGGAGAAAACGCCGATGACCCATGGGGGCGCGTCTACAAGATATGCCGAGGCCGCAGAAAGTGCACGGAGATTGGGTGCCTCCGCGTGAATGGCGAGTTGATCACTGATTGGGGTGATTGCGCACGAGTGCTCCTCCGCAACTTTTTCCCAGTTGCGGAGTCCGATGCACCGATTGCCATCGTGGAGGAAGTCCCACCGGCCCTTGAATCGCACGAGGTTGAAGCCTGTATCGCCCGGCTCAAGAGCAAGCGCTCGCCCGGCTTGGACGGCATCAATGGCGCTATCTGCAAGGCAGTCTGGCGCGCCATACCTCAGCACCTGGCATCGTTGTATTCCCGATGCATCCAATCGGGATACTTTCCCAACGAGTGGAAGTGTCCACGAGTAGTGGCGCTGCTCAAGGGACCCGAGAAGGACAAGTGTGAGCCCTCCTCATACAGGGGAATATGCTTGCTGCCAGTTTTTGGTAAGGTGCTCGAGGCAATCATGGTGAATCGAGCGAGAGAAGTTCTTCCGGAAGGCTGCAGATGGCAATTCGGATTTCGCCAAGGACGATGTGTGGAGGATGCTTGGAGGCACGTGAAGAGCAGTGTTGACGCCAGCCCGGCGCAATATGTGCTCGGCACATTCGTGGACTTCAAAGGAGCATTTGACAACGTCGAATGGAGTGCTGCACTGCGCCGACTAGCCGACTTGGGATGCCGGGAAATGAGCTTGTGGCAGAGTTTTTCTCCGGCCGAAGAGCAGTGATCCGAAGCAGTTCCGGTGCTGTGGATGTGCCGGTAACTAGAGGTTGCCCGCAGGGGTCAATTAGCGGCCCGTTTATTTGGGACACGCTAATGGATGTACTGCTTCAGCGCCTCGAGCCGTATTGCCTGCTGAGTGCATACGCGGATGATCTGCTTCTTCTCGTCGAGGGAAACTCCCGAGTCGTGTTAGAGGAAAAAGGAGCGCAACTTATGTCCATCGTAGAAACGTGGGGAGCGGAAGTTGGCGTTGCCGTCTCGACCAACAAGACGGTAATAATGCTGCTCAAAGGTACTTTGAGACGTGCGCCCACGGTAAGGTTTGCTGGAGCGAACTTGCCGTATGTGCGTACCTGTCGGTATCTTGGCATCACGGTCAGTGAGGGAATGAAATTCCTCACGCACATAGCTTCGCTGCGTCAGCGGATGACCGGAGTCGTTGGAGCATTGGCGCGTGTGCTTCGAGCCGACTGGGGCTTCAGTCCTCGAGCCAGGCGGACCATATATGACGGACTCATGGCACCCTGTGTGCTGTTTGGTGCCCCGGTATGGTATGACACCGCCGGGCAAGTAGCTGCCAAGAGGCGACTAGCCTCCTGCCAGAGGCTGATCCTGCTTGGATGCCTTTCGGCTTGCCGAACAGTGTCCACCGTGGCACTGCAGGTTCTTGGTGGAGCCCCCCCGCTTGACTTGGCTGCTAAGCAATTAGCGGTCAATTACAAGCTAAAACGTGGATACCCGCTGGAGGAGAACGACTGGCTCTACGGCGAGGACATCGCTTGTCTAAGCTGGGAGCAGAGAAAGACTCGCTCGGAGGAGTGCATGCTGCGGAGTTGGCAGAACAGATGGGACGACGACAGCGAACCAGGACGGGTGACGCATAGGTTCATCCCAGATGTCACTCTCGTTTATCGGGATCCAAATTTTGGTTTCTCGATGAAGGCGTCTTTCCTGCTTACTGGGCACGGGTCGTTTAATGCATTTTTGCACGGGAGAGCCCTCAGCGATACCACAGCTTGCGCATGTGGCGATCCATATGAGGACTGGATGCACGTATTGTGCGCTTGCCCCCTGTATGCAGATTTGCGAGACCTCGATGGACTTGGAGTGCAGCGCGTTGGCGAAAACTGGATGTTCGAAGGAATCCTGGAGGATCGAGAGAGGACCCAACGGCTGGCAGCGCTCGCTGAGGAAGCGTTCCGCAGGAGGAGGGGCCTTTAGCCCAACACCTTTCGCCGTGTGGTTAGCGGGCGAGAATACTACCACAGTCCGCTGTTGCTTGTCGTAGGAGGCGACTAATACGGCTATAGGTCGCTCCGCCCGTGCTTGTCGGAGCCAAAGGAGTGAGGCCGACCGAGCCTCTAATTTCGGTACCACGGGTTGAGTAGCTCTCCAAGGTTGCTCATTGAGGTAGGCCCCCTAGTGGGAGTATCGTGGTGGCTGTGGTTGGTACCCATATCGCGGGTAGAGCCTTCGTGCTCGACGTTTGAGTTACGGCGATGGTTTACGCAAAACTCGGGTGCTGTGACCCTTAGATCAGTAGAGATTTTAGGTAGATCTCGCTCCTCAGCAAGGGGGAGTGCTTGCTCGGCAAGCAAGCACTCGAATCTGCGACCGGGGTGGTCGCTATGTACATAGCTATAGCTTCCAGACCGGGACGTTTGTCTGGCGTATCCAGACTAATGCATCTTTGGATGTCGTGGTTGTAATCCCTTCAATGTGGAACACGCCACGTAAAACAAGTTCGGAGGGATCCGAAATCACACACTGTCCCTATCTACTATCTAGCGAAACCACAGCCAAGGGAACGGGCTTGGAATAATTAGCGGGGAAAGAAGACCCTTTTGAGCTTGACTCTAATCTGGCAGTGTAAGGAGACATAAGAGGTGTAGAATAAGTGGGAGATATTAGACCTCGGTTTGGTATCGTCAATGAAATACCACTACTCTTATTGTTTCCTTACTTACTTGATTAAATGGAACGTGTATCATTTCCTAGCCATTATACGGATATATTTATTATATCTTATGGTATTGGGTTTTGATGCTAGCTTCTTGATCAAAGTATCACGAGTTTGTTATATAATCGCAAACAAATTCTTTAATAAAACGATGCATTTATGTATTTTTGATTTGAAAATTTGGTATAACTCCAATTACTCAGGTATGATCCAATTCAAGGACATTGCCAGGTAGGGAGTTTGACTGGGGCGGTACATCTCTCAAATAATAACGGAGGTGTCCCAAGGCCAGCTCAGTGCGGACAGAAACCACACATAGAGCAAAAGGGCAAATGCTGACTTGATCTCGGTGTTCAGTACACACAGGGACAGCAAAAGCTCGGCCTATCGATCCTTTTGGTTTAAAGAGTTTTTAACAAGAGGTGTCAGAAAAGTTACCATAGGGATAACTGGCTTGTGGCGGCCAAGCGTTCATAGCGACGTCGCTTTTTGATCCTTCGATGTCGGCTCTTCCTATCATTGTGAAGCAAAATTCACCAAGCGTTGGATTGTTCACCCATGCAAGGGAACGTGAGCTGGGTTTAGACCGTCGTGAGACAGGTTAGTTTTACCCTACTAATGACAAAACGTTGTTGCGACAGCATTCCTGCGTAGTACGAGAGGAACCGCAGGTACGGACCAATGGCACAATACTTGTTCGAGCGAACAGTGGTATGACGCTACGTCCGTTGGATTATGCCTGAACGCCTCTAAGGTCGTATCCGTGCTGGACTGCAATGATAAATAAGGGGCAATTTGCATTGTATGGCTTCTAAACCATTTAAAGTTTATAATTTACTTTATAAACGACAATGGATGTGATGCCAATGTAATTTGTAACATAGTAAATTGGGAGGATCTTCGATCACCTGATGCCGCGCTAGTTACATATAAAAGCATTATTTAATACAATGACAAAGCCTAGAATCAATTGTAAACGACTTTTGTAACAGGCAAGGTGTTGTAAGTGGTTGAGCAGCTGCCATACTGCGATCCACTGAAGCTTATCCTTTGCTTGATGATTCGAAATAAATAAGACCATTGAGTACTCGTGTGTACTTGTTGTGGGTTTTTGAGGGTGCGTGCCCTCGAGAGCCGGCCACCCCGACTGGACGCGACTGACCGACCGACTGGACGCGAGATATGATATTATATATCATATGATAGAAATAAAGACTACAAAATTCTATCTGGTTGCCAAATAGCTTGTCATCGATTTAGTGACGCTAATGAAATTGTCCCCATCTATCTACTATCTACTAATGATAGAAATAAAGACTTTACAAAACTCTATCAGGTTGCCAAATGGCTCGTCATCGATTTAGTGACGCATATGAAATTGTCCCCATCTACTAATGATAGAAATAAAGACTACGAAATTCTATCAGGTTGCCAAATAGCTTGTCATCAATTTAGTGACGCATATGAAATTTTCCCCATCTACAAATGATAGAAATAAAGACTTTACAAAATTCTATCAGGTTGCCAAATGGCTCGTCATCGATTTAGTGACGCATATGAAATTGTCCCCATCTACTAATGATAGAAATAAAGACTACAAAATTCTATCAGGTTGCCAAATGGCTCGTCATCGATTTAGTGACGCATATGAAATTGTCCCCATCTACTAATGATAGAAATAAAGACTACGAAATTCTATCAGGTTGCCAAATAGCTTGTCATCAATTTAGTGACGCTAATGAAAGTGGTGTCCTTCTCTTATAATAGAAATTATAACTTTATTATGACTAAAGAAAAAATATATGAAATATTCGTATATTCTTATAGTATTTGAAAGAAACCCCAATACTATAGGTATATTAAATATAAAACATTCATATGAAAATAAAAAATATTTATCATATGAATACAGACAATATATAAGTATATTAAATTAAATAATATACATATTTAAAAAAATATATATATTATATGAATACAGGAAAAAATATATAAGTATATTAATTTAAATAATATACATATTAAAAAAAATATATATATTATATGAATACAGGAAAAAATATATAAGTATATATAAATATTTATCATATTATAATAAAGGAAAAATTAATAAAATAAATATAATTTTATATATATAAAGGAAAAAATGATGGAATATTTCTATTTTCTATTAGTATGATATAAAAAAACCCATACATATGAAAGGTTATAGTACTACTATACTATACTATACTACTATAGGTAGGCAGTGGTTGCCGACCATAGGGTAGGCAGTGGTTGCCTCTCGTATTGTTCGAAACTTATGTATTTATATGATTTCGACAATATTATATGGAAATTAAATATTAATCATATGGAAATGAATATTTATCGTATGTATAAATGAAAAAATGATAAAATATTCCTATATTCTCTTAGAATTATAGGAATAGCCCATATACGTGAAAGGTTATAGTAGTGTAAGCAAGGCTGGTACCGACAGAGGGTTCAAAAACTACTATAGGTAGGCAGTGGTTGCCGACCTCTCGTATTGTTCGAAACTTATGTATTTATATGATTTCGACAATATTATATGGAAATTAAATATTAATCATATGGAAATGAATATTTATCGTATGAATAATGGAAAAATATATTTAATTATATATGAATAAAGGAAATATTAATATAATATTACTGTATTCTCTTGATATATAAGAGAATATCCTATATGTTGGATGCCAAACAGAATTGAAAATACCCGTTTTGAGGACAGCGGGTTCAAAAACTACTATAGGTAGGCAGTGGTTGCTGACCTCCCGCTTTATATATTATATTGGTTACTTACAAATAAAGTATATTATTTTCCGTAAAAATTTGTTTCTCAGGTTCTTATGAACATTTGGGAACTTGGCTACGCGGTTAATAAAAATATACGCCCTTAGATGATATCGTTGAAACAACAGTCAAGTATTCTATTATAAATAGAATAACAAATCGTTTCCATATAACATCGTTAATTTTTAATGACAGCGGGTTTCAAAACTACTATTTAGGTAGGAAGGCACTGGTTGCCGACCTATCTCATTATATTGGTTACTTACAAATATAGTATATTATTTTCCGTACAAATTTGTTTCTCAGGTTCTTATGAACATTTGGGACTTGGCTCCGCGGTTAATAAGAATATACGCCCTTAGATAATATCGTTGAAACAAAAGTCAAGTTTCTATTATACATAGAATAACAAATCGTTTCCATATATTATCGTTAATTTTTTGACGGCAGGCATTATTATTTATTAATAATAATGAAGATAATAAACTAATAATTTATTACCACGCCATAAAAGGAAATATTATATCGTTACCCCGGTATAATAAATATATTGATATTATTACATTATGGAAAAATTACCAAATTTTATATATGAATATCATATGCGCTCGGTTTTATGTTATATATTACCAGAGAGTTATATGGAAAAAGATAAATTTTAAATTTATCATCAAAATGCAAATGATTTAACTCAATATTTATATTGGTTAAACAAAAATTATACATGTGTGGATACAATAATTATGTATGTTGGAAACAAAATAATATTTTAGAATGAAATATGTATAATATAAATATACAATATTATGGAAATATATATATATAATGGTATAAAACATGAATGGAATTTACGAATACGAATGCTATATAAAAATGGCCGTAATCGATTTAAAATAGATTTAATAAAAAACGGAAATTTATATAAAATGGAAATCTATAATATTTATATTACTTATTTCAATTCAAAAAATATGAATGAAATATGAAGAAAGAAACATTATTCTGGTTGATCCTGCCAGTAGTTATATGCTTGTCTCAAAGATTAAGCCATGCATGTCTAAGTACACACGAATTAAAAGTGAAACCGCAAAAGGCTCATTATATCAGTTATGGTTCCTTAGATCGTTAACAGTTACTTGGATAACTGTGGTAATTCTAGAGCTAATACATGCAATTAAAACATGAACCTTATGGGACATGTGCTTTTATTAGGCTAAAACCAAGCGATCGCAAGATCGTTTTATTGGTTGAACTCTAGATAACATGCAGATCGTATGGTCTTGTACCGACGACAGATCTTTCAAATGTCTGCCCTATCAACTTTTGATGGTAGTATCTAGGACTACCATGGTTGCAACGGGTAACGGGGAATCAGGGTTCGATTCCGGAGAGGGAGCCTGAGAAACGGCTACCACATCTAAGGAAGGCAGCAGGCGCGTAAATTACCCACTCCCAGCTCGGGGAGGTAGTGACGAAAAATAACAATACAGGACTCATATCCGAGGCCCTGTAATTGGAATGAGTACACTTTAAATCCTTTAACAAGGACCAATTGGAGGGCAAGTCTGGTGCCAGCAGCCGCGGTAATTCCAGCTCCAATAGCGTATATTAAAGTTGTTGCGGTTAAAACGTTCGTAGTTGAACTTGTGCTTCATACGGGTAGTACAACTTACAATTGTGGTTAGTACTATACCTTTATGTATGTAAGCGTATTACCGGTGGAGTTCTTATATGTGATTAAATACTTGTATTTTTTCATATGTTCCTCCTATTTAAAAACCTGCATTAGTGCTCTTAAACGAGTGTTATTGTGGGCCGGTACTATTACTTTGAACAAATTAGAGTGCTTAAAGCAGGCTTCAAATGCCTGAATATTCTGTGCATGGGATAATGAAATAAGACCTCTGTTCTGCTTTCATTGGTTTTCAGATCAAGAGGTAATGATTAATAGAAGCAGTTTGGGGGCATTAGTATTACGACGCGAGAGGTGAAATTCTTGGACCGTCGTAAGACTAACTTAAGCGAAAGCATTTGCCAAAGATGTTTTCATTAATCAAGAACGAAAGTTAGAGGTTCGAAGGCGATCAGATACCGCCCTAGTTCTAACCATAAACGATGCCAGCTAGCAATTGGGTGTAGCTACTTTTATGGCTCTCTCAGTCGCTTCCCGGGAAACCAAAGCTTTTGGGCTCCGGGGGAAGTATGGTTGCAAAGCTGAAACTTAAAGGAATTGACGGAAGGGCACCACCAGGAGTGGAGCCTGCGGCTTAATTTGACTCAACACGGGAAAACTTACCAGGTCCGAACATAAGTGTGTAAGACAGATTGATAGCTCTTTCTCGAATCTATGGGTGGTGGTGCATGGCCGTTCTTAGTTCGTGGAGTGATTTGTCTGGTTAATTCCGATAACGAACGAGACTCAAATATATTAAATAGATATCTTCAGGATTATGGTGCTGAAGCTTATATAGCCTTCATTCATGGTGGCAGTAAAATGTTTATTGTGTTTGAATGTGTTTATGTAAGTGGAGCCGTACCTGTTGGTTTGTCCCATTATAAGGACACTAGCTTCTTAAATGGACAAATTGCGTCTAGCAATAATGAGATTGAGCAATAACAGGTCTGTGATGCCCTTAGATGTCCTGGGCTGCACGCGCGCTACAATGAAAGTATCAACGTGTATTTCCTAGACCGAGAGGTCCGGGTAAACCGCTGAACCACTTTCATGCTTGGGATTGTGAACTGAAACTGTTCACATGAACTTGGAATTCCCAGTAAGTGTGAGTCATTAACTCGCATTGATTACGTCCCTGCCCTTTGTACACACCGCCCGTCGCTACTACCGATTGAATTATTTAGTGAGGTCTCCGGACGTGATCACTGTGACGCCTTGCGTGTTACGGTTGTTTCGCAAAAGTTGACCGAACTTGATTATTTAGAGGAAGTAAAAGTCGTAACAAGGTTTCCGTAGGTGAACCTGCGGAAGGATCATTATTGTATAATATCCTTACCGTTAATAAACACATTTGTTATAATACAAATAAATTGAATTTACCAAAATACCAAATTACAAAAGCATATGATATATGAATGATGAGATTACTTTAGAAATGCACATGATTTATGATTATTTGCAAATGCGTTTATATATGAATATTATCTAACACAATAATATTCAATTGATTGATTTCTCAATGGAATCAAACAAAATATTGATATATTTATATAATAAATAAATGTGGCTGGCAACCACAAAGGTAATGTGATTGGGGACCACATTACCACATATGTATGTTAAAAGTGACTGGTGACCACATTTTAACATTTCTATTAAAACTTAATGTTGTGTGATGGGTATCGTTGGCTCACAACATTAAATTAAATAAACGGCATTCAAATAAAAATAAACAATGTATTTCCTAATAATTCGAACATTCGAAATCAAATAAAAATGGTAACAAAAAATTTGTGTGTATATGGACCATAATATACACGCGTTGCGAATATGTATTGTTCATCTAAGTTATGAGCATACGTTGGCTAATGCAACAACCTAAAATATACAATGTTGTACCTGGCATCCATCAGGTTAATGTTTTATATAAATTGCAGTATGTATCGCCCATATTGGTTAAATACAAATAAAATATAATTACATGATACATAATGCTTATATGAAACTAAGACATTTCGCAGCATTTATTTTAGGTATAAAAATACATTTATTGAAGGAATTGATATATGCCAGTAAAATGGTGTATTTTTAATTTCTTTCAATAAAAAAACTATTGACAATATATAGAAATAAATTATAAAACTCTAAGCGGTGGATCACTCGGCTCATGGGTCGATGAAGAACGCAGCAAACTGTGCGTCATCGTGTGAACTGCAGGACACATGAACATCGACATTTTGAACGCATATCGCAGTCCATGCTGTTATGTACTTTAATTAATTTTATAGTGCTGCTTGGACTACATATGGTTGAGGGTTGTAAGACTATGCTAATTAAGTTGTTTATAAATTTTTATAAGCATATGGTATATTATTGGATAAAATAATAATTTTATTCATAATATTAAAAACTATATATGAAAAACATTATCCTCACATTTGGATGTGAAAAACGAAGAGAAATATTTTCTTTTTCAATCAAATAATACTGAGAAATGTCTAGCATAAAAAATTGAATTATTTTTCATCTAGGATTGTCTCTTATTAATGATTCGAAAATAGAAAAAAACTTGGTTATATTATTATTCTTCGTTGGTTCGTTAATGGATAATACTATGCTACAAGAAATAATGGATATATTACAACGAATTTATTAAAATGTTTTATCATTATATATTAAGAATTAATGGCAATAAAAAGTTATATACAACCTCAACTCATATGGGACTACCCCCTGAATTTAAGCATATTAATTAGGGGAGGAAAAGAAACTAACAAGGATTTTCTTAGTAGCGGCGAGCGAAAAGAAAACAGTTCAGCACTAAGTCACTTTGTCTATATGGCAAATGTGAGATGCAGTGTATGGAGCGTCAATATTCTAGTATGAGAAATTAACGATTTAAGTCCTTCTTAAATGAGGCCATTTACCCATAGAGGGTGCCAGGCCCGTATAACGTTAATGATTACTAGATGATGTTTCCAAAGAGTCGTGTTGCTTGATAGTGCAGCACTAAGTGGGTGGTAAACTCCATCTAAAACTAAATATAACCATGAGACCGATAGTAAACAAGTACCGTGAGGGAAAGTTGAAAAGAACTCTGAATAGAGAGTTAAACAGTACGTGAAACTGCTTAGAGGTTAAGCCCGATGAACCTGAATATCCGTTATGGAAAATTCATCATTAAAATTGTAATATTTAAATAATATTATAAGGATAGTGTGCATTTTTTCCATATAAGGACATTGTAATCTATTAGCATATCCCAAATTTATCATAAAATATAACTTATAGTTTATTCAAATTAAAGTGCTTGCATTTTAAAACAGAATAAATGTTATTAATTTGATAAAGTGCTGATAGATTTATATGATTACAGTGCGTTAATTTTTCGGAATTATATAATGGCATAATTATCATTGATTTTTATGTTTATTATATGCACTTGTATGATTAACAATGCGAAAGATTCAGGATACCTTCGGGACCCGTCTTGAAACACGGACCAAGGAGTCTAACATATGTGCAAGTTATTGGGATATAAACCTAATAGCGTAATTAACTTGACCACTAATGGGATTAGTTTTTTAACTATTTATAGCTAATTAACACAATCCCGGGGCGTTCTATATAGTTATGTATAATGTATATTTATATTATTTATGCCTCTAACTGGAACGTACCTTGAGCATATATGCTGTGACCCGAAAGATGGTGAACTATACTTGATCAGGTTGAAGTCAGGGGAAACCCTGATGGAAGACCGAAACAGTTCTGACGTGCAAATCGATTGTCAGAATTGAGTATAGGGGCGAAAGACCAATCGAACCATCTAGTAGCTGGTTCCTTCCGAAGTTTCCCTCAGGATAGCTGGTGCATTTTAATATTATATAAAATAATCTTATCTGGTAAAGCGAATGATTAGAGGCCTTAGGGTCGAAACGATCTTAACCTATTCTCAAACTTTAAATGGGTAAGAACCTTAACTTTCTTGATATGAAGTTCAAGGTTATGATATAATGTGCCCAGTGGGCCACTTTTGGTAAGCAGAACTGGCGCTGTGGGATGAACCAAACGTAATGTTACGGTGCCCAAATTAACAACTCATGCAGATACCATGAAAGGCGTTGGTTGCTTAAAACAGCAGGACGGTGATCATGGAAGTCGAAATCCGCTAAGGAGTGTGTAACAACTCACCTGCCGAAGCAACTAGCCCTTAAAATGGATGGCGCTTAAGTTGTATACCTATACATTACCGCTAAAGTAGATGATTTATATTACTTGTGATATAAATTTTGAAACTTTAGTGAGTAGGAAGGTACAATGGTATGCGTAGAAGTGTTTGGCGTAAGCCTGCATGGAGCTGCCATTGGTACAGATCTTGGTGGTAGTAGCAAATAATCGAATGAGACCTTGGAGGACTGAAGTGGAGAAGGGTTTCGTGTGAACAGTGGTTGATCACGAGTTAGTCGGTCCTAAGTTCAAGGCGAAAGCCGAAAATTTTCAAGTAAAACAAAAATGCCAAACTACATAAAAAAGCGAATAATTATAATACACTTGAATAATTTTGAACGAAAGGGAATACGGTTCCAATTCCGTAACCTGTTGAGTATCCGTTTGTTATTAAATATGGGCCTCGTGCTCATCCTGGCAACAGGAACGACCATAAAGAAGCCGTCGAGAGATATCGGAAGAGTTTTCTTTTCTGTTTTATAGCCGTACTACCATGGAAGTCTTTCGCAGAGAGATATGGTAGATGGGCTAGAAGAGCATGACATATACTGTTGTGTCGATATTTTCTCCTCGGACCTTGAAAATTTATGGTGGGGACACGCAAACTTCTCAACAGGCCGTACCAATATCCGCAGCTGGTCTCCAAGGTGAAGAGTCTCTAGTCGATAGAATAATGTAGGTAAGGGAAGTCGGCAAATTAGATCCGTAACTTCGGGATAAGGATTGGCTCTGAAGATTGAGATAGTCGGGCTTGATTGGGAAACAATAACATGGTTTATGTGCTCGTTCTGGGTAAATAGAGTTTCTAGCATTTATGTTAGTTTCTTGTTCCCCGGATAGTTTAGTTACGTAGCCAATTGTGGAACTTTCTTGCTAAAATTTTTAAGAATACTATTTGGGTTAAACCAATTAGTTCTTATTAATTATAACGATTATCAATTAACAATCAATTCAGAACTGGCACGGACTTGGGGAATCCGACTGTCTAATTAAAACAAAGCATTGTGATGGCCCTAGCGGGTGTTGACACAATGTGATTTCTGCCCAGTGCTCTGAATGTCAAAGTGAAGAAATTCAAGTAAGCGCGGGTCAACGGCGGGAGTAACTATGACTCTCTTAAGGTAGCCAAATGCCTCGTCATCTAATTAGTGACGCGCATGAATGGATTAACGAGATTCCTACTGTCCCTATCTACTACGGCGATGGTTTACGCAAAACTCGGGTGCTGTGACCCTTAGATCAGTAGAGATTTTAGGTAGATCTCGCTCCTCAGCAAGGGGGAGTGCTTGCTCGGCAAGCAAGCACTCGAATCTGCGACCGGGGTGGTCGCTATGTACATAGCTATAGCTTCCAGACCGGGACGTTTGTCTGGCGTATCCAGACTAATGCATCTTTGGATGTCGTGGTTGTAATCCCTTCAATGTGGAACACGCCACGTAAAACAAGTTCGGAGGGATCCGAAATCACACACTGTCCCTATCTACTATCTAGCGAAACCACAGCCAAGGGAACGGGCTTGGAATAATTAGCGGGGAAAGAAGACCCTTTTGAGCTTGACTCTAATCTGGCAGTGTAAGGAGACATAAGAGGTGTAGAATAAGTGGGAGATATTAGACCTCGGTTTGGTATCGTCAATGAAATACCACTACTCTTATTGTTTCCTTACTTACTTGATTAAATGGAACGTGTATCATTTCCTAGCCATTATACGGATATATTTATTATATCTTATGGTATTGGGTTTTGATGCAAGCTTCTTGATCAAAGTATCACGAGTTTGTTATATAATCGCAAACAAATTCTTTAATAAAACGATGCATTTATGTATTTTTGATTTGAAAATTTGGTATAACTCCAATTACTCAGGTATGATCCAATTCAAGGACATTGCCAGGTAGGGAGTTTGACTGGGGCGGTACATCTCTCAAATAATAACGGAGGTGTCCCAAGGCCAGCTCAGTGCGGACAGAAACCACACATAGAGCAAAAGGGCAAATGCTGACTTGATCTCGGTGTTCAGTACACACAGGGACAGCAAAAGCTCGGCCTATCGATCCTTTTGGTTTAAAGAGTTTTTAACAAGAGGTGTCAGAAAAGTTACCATAGGGATAACTGGCTTGTGGCGGCCAAGCGTTCATAGCGACGTCGCTTTTTGATCCTTCGATGTCGGCTCTTCCTATCATTGTGAAGCAAAATTCACCAAGCGTTGGATTGTTCACCCATGCAAGGGAACGTGAGCTGGGTTTAGACCGTCGTGAGACAGGTTAGTTTTACCCTACTAATGACAAAACGTTGTTGCGACAGCATTCCTGCGTAGTACGAGAGGAACCGCAGGTACGGACCAATGGCACAATACTTGTTCGAGCGAACAGTGGTATGACGCTACGTCCGTTGGATTATGCCTGAACGCCTCTAAGGTCGTATCCGTGCTGGACTGCAATGATAAATAAGGGGCAATTTGCATTGTATGGCTTCTAAACCATTTAAAGTTTATAATTTACTTTATAAACGACAATGGATGTGATGCCAATGTAATTTGTAACATAGTAAATTGGGAGGATCTTCGATCACCTGATGCCGCGCTAGTTACATATAAAAGCATTATTTAATACAATGACAAAGCCTAGAATCAATTGTAAACGACTTTTGTAACAGGCAAGGTGTTGTAAGTGGTTGAGCAGCTGCCATACTGCGATCCACTGAAGCTTATCCTTTGCTTGATGATTCGAAATAAATAAGACCATTGAGTACTCGTGTGTACTTGTTGTGGGTTTTTGAAGGGTTAGCGCGCAAGCGCAGTGCCCTCGAGAGCCGGCCACCCCGACTGGACGCGACTGACCGACCGACTGGACGCGATATATGATATTATATATCATATGATAGAAATAAAGACTACAAAATTCTATCTGGTTGCCAAATAGCTTGTCATCGATTTAGTGACGCTAATGAAATTGTCCCCATCTATCTACTATCTACTAATGATAGAAATAAAGACTTTACAAAACTCTATCAGGTTGCCAAATGGCTCGTCATCAATTTAGTGACGCATATGAAATTTCCCCATCTACAATGATAGAAATAAAGACTTACAAATTCTATCAGGTTGCCAAATGGCTCGTCATCGATTTAGTGACGCATATGAAATTGTCCCCATCTACTAATGATAGAAATAAAGACTACGAAATTCTATCAGGTTGCCAAATGGCTCGTCATCGATTTAGTTTTTTTTTTTTTTTTAGCTGTTTTATTTATTTAAAATCTGTCCTATTGGACAATAATTAAATTTTATGTGGGGGAACATTGACATAAGGGGAGTACTTAGAATGTACTTGGGTAGGGGTTACAAATTTACATTAATGTTGCGTGAGGTCAAGCGGGTGCGTTCTCTGTAGGCGTCTTGTTGATTGGCTGTTGTCTAGCAGATTGATGGCCAGGTGGTTGGGGTGATTCTCCAGTCTTCTGGCGTATCTCCCACTGAGTCGGTAAATCTCGTCTTCCACCCACGGAATTCCGAGCTCCTCGTGGATGGCAGCATTCTCGTGGTAGGGATGGGCGTTGGAGACCAATCTCAAGCATCGGTTCTGGAATTGCTGGATCTTCCTTCTATGTGAAGCACTTGTAGTGCCCCACAGCTGGATTCCATAGGTCCATATTGGCTTGAGTATAGTCTTATAGACGAGCAGCTTCGTTTTGTCCCTCAGCTTGGAACTTTTACCAACGAGCCAGTGTAGTTGCTTTAGGCGTATGTTGGCCTGGGTACGCTTACTATTAATGTGAGGGCCCCATGTAAGCCTTCTGTCCAGGGTAAGCCCTAGGTATTTGGGGGTGCAGGTAGTAGGGATCGTGTCGCCGTCAAGAGTGACCGGAGGGCATTCTCCTCTACGCAGGGAAAATGTTGTGTGGGAGGACTTTTCGGCGTTGACCGCAATGTTCCATCGTTTCAGCCATGGATTCAGTGCATCCAGTTGCCTCTGGATGATGGCTGAAGCTTTATCAGGGTTAGTTGAGGTGGCGAGGAACGCGGTGTCGTCGGCATAGGTGGCTATTGTGAGGTGACGGGAGGGTATTATAGGAAGGTCTGCTGTGAACAGGGTGTAGAGGATGGGACCAAGGACGCTGCCTTGAGGTACTCCGGCTCTTATGGGCCTTGGCGTGCTGGATGAGGATCCGCACCGCACTTGGAATTCTCTTCCTTCAGTGTAAGATTTGAGTACAGCGTAGTGGGAACTGGGAAGGTGGGACTTAAGTTTGTGGAGGAGTCCGGGATGCCACACTCTGTCAAACGCCTGCTTGACATCGAGGAAGACGGCCGAGCAGTATCTTTTCTTCTCGAATGCATCGAGGATTCTTGATACGAGCCGGTGGCATTGCTCGGGTGTTCCATGCGATCGCCTGAAGCCAAACTGGTGATCCGGGATCAAACCAGCCTCGTCCAGTACTGGCAACACTCTGCGCAGAAATACTCTTTCGAGTATTTTGGAGAGTATTGCCAGCAGACTAATCGGTCTATATGAGGCAAGATTGGCTTCAGGTTTTCCAGGTTTGAGGATGAGGATGACTTCTGCACGTTTCCATGATCTCGGGAAGTACCCTAGTGAGAAGCAGCTGTTGAAGATATTAGCCAACATCTGGGAACAAGGTGGAGGCATAATTTTGAGGGAAGTGGCGTCGATACGATCCAGTCCGGGGGATTTGCTGGCCTTTAGGGAGGCGATCTCCTGCGCAACCTCTTCAGTGGTGACGGGCTCTATCGGCAAGCTGGGTGGAGATGGACTCTCAAGGAACCTGGTGGTGGCAGCACGCTCTTCACCAGTGCATCTGTTGAATGGGGTGAAGGCAATCTGGAGGTGATCTGCAAATGCTTCTGCTCTTTCATCATCGGAACGGCACCAAGAGCCATCCGCTTTGCGCACCGGCGACGCCTTTTTTGCAGGCCTCCTGATGTGACGCGTGACATGCCACAGATTGTGTTGCGGGTTACCGGGTTCCAGCTCTTCAAGAAATCGATTGAATGAGTCCTGCCGTAGTGAACAAAGCTTGTCCTTAAGCTCCTTGGTGGCTCTGTTGAGTGCCGCTTTATCCCTTGGGTTGCGCGAGGAGAACCAGATACGTCTGAGGCGCCTCTTCTCCGCCACGAAGGCCGCAATTTCTGGAGACCAAAGGTGGAGATCTCGCTCAGGTGTTCTCGGGGTAGTTGGAGGAGGAGGGTTGGCGAACTTAGCCGCATTGTGCATCTCCTCAGTGAGCGTCTTGATCGCCGCATCAATGTCACTTGGGGAGGAAAGAGGAGGATTCGGGTCCAGGGAGGATAGCATCCAGAAGGTGAATTTGGAGGAGTCGGTATGCTTCCCGGTGAGTCTTCTTGGCAGCTCTTTTTTGAGGACGGGGATATTGAGCAACATCTTTATTGCGCTGTGGTCAGATAGCAGCTTGTTGAAAGTGGTGCATGACAGTCTGGCTTGTCCTATGCCTTTGGAGATGGCAAAGTCCAAGAGGTCGGGAAGCAAGGCGGGGTTATTAGGCCAGTGGGTTGGCTCACCAGTGGAGTGGCAATCCAGTCTTCTGCTCTGCACGAACCTGTGGAGCGTTCTGCCTTTGGGGTTGATGGAGCGGGACCCCCACCAAGAATGTTTGGCGTTAAAGTCACCGGCTGCTATAAAGCGAGGTCCAAAGGACTCGAAAAACTCTTGAAAGTGAGTCTTGGTGACTGAGTGTCTGGGGGGGAAGTAGACCGCTCCAATGGTGATGTCCCCCTGAAGGCTGGAGATTCGTGCCAGGGCACACTGGGCCCATTCCTCCTGAAACGCAGGTAGCTCCGTGTACTGGATACCACTCCTGATGAGCATGGCTGCTCCTCCGCGCGCTCTGCCAGATGGATGGTTGGCGAGTATGACATCATAGCCGCTGATGTTGTAGTGGGATCTGGGACAAAAATGGGTTTCTGATACAAGGAGTATGTCAATCGCTTCCGTTTTTATGAGGTATTCTACCTCGGCTCTGCTCCTCTGCAGGCCGTTAGCATTCCAAATGACTATGTTCAGGCTTATTTCCATGTTTTGGCGTTGAGGATGGAAGCAATAAGCTGCGTCATTTGGGAGAACATTTTTTCCATCATGCTTTCAACCATTCCTTGAAAACGGGCAAACATTTGTTCCAAGTTACTGGATGCGGAGCTTCAGGTGGGGTTTGGCGGTTTTTGTTGGGATCGGGTTGCTGTGGTGCTTGAGTAGACATAAGGGCGTCTTTATAGGACATATTGGAGATGTTTGGGATCTGGATGGTGCTGGGCTTGCTGGTAGATGTAGCCGGTCTGGGTTTGGGGGCTTGCTGTGCCTTGGCCTTCTTGTAGGCAGGGCATCCTCTGTATGAAGCGGGGTGGTCAGCTTGGCAGTGATGGCAGCATGCCTTCTCGTCCTCCTTCTTGGTGCATGACCTGGAGTCGTGTTGGCCAGCACATTTCACACAGCGGTGCTCGAGGAAGCAGTAGCGCTGAGTATGTCCAAACCCTTGGCATCTAAAGCACTGAGGCACGTCGTTGAACTTCTGGGGAGGCTCGATGGTGACTACCGACCTGCACAGTCTCCTGATTTGGTAGACCTCCTTATTGTTGCTGGCGGGTTCTATGTTGGCGAAGAATATCCCGAGTGGCTCCTTGGTTTTCCTACCAATAGGATTATGCAGGTCTCTGACCTTATGCCCTAGTCTTTCAAGTTCCTCTTGAATATCGTCACGATCGGCGGTGTGGTGTAATCCCTTGATTACGACTCTGTAGGCCCTCTCGTCTTTGGGCTGGAACGTGCGATGCCTTTTGTTTTGAGAAACGAGTTGCTTACGGAGCTCGGAGTACGACTCCTTATCAGGCATCATTACACGCACGTTGTTGTTGCGTTCCGATTTGTATGTGAAATCTTTGCTGGGACCCACGAGAGTCGTAATCATCTTGATCAGCGCAGAGATGTTGGTCACGTCCGGGATGAAGATCGGGGGTGGCTTGAATGTCCTCGGGGTAGGCTTGGGTTTGTCCGGGGTTTTGTTGGCAGCGGGTACGGGTACTTCGTCTGAGGTGGCTTGGTCGTCGTCGTCATTATCTTCCTCTTCGCTCGAGAGGATGGCAAACTGATTGTTTGCAAGCCTACGACGCGAAGCTGCACTGGTGCTGGGGGTAACGTCAAGTTCCTCCAATTGGGGCTTGCGCGCAGGCTTGCGCGCAGGCTTGCGCTTGACTTCACCGGGCTCCGAATGCGAGGTGCTGGAGTCACTACTGGTGCTGGACTCCCTTGATCTAAGGGCCTTCTTGCAGGGCGTTAATTTGCCTAGCTTGATGGCACGCGGGGGGGCCTGCCAGTCCATGGTGACGAGTGATGGGTAGAGGGGGGGGGGGGAGCTGGGTACAGTTGGTACCACCACTGCACGTGGCTGCTGCTGTGTTAAAGGTGCTTAAATATGCGCTTGATGGAAACGACCAGATAACACGCACGCTCGAGTGTGCGTTAGTATTAGTGCGTGTCCGTTAGGCACGCGAGCTGAGCCAATCAGAGCGCGTGGCGATATCTCGCGACGCGGTGAACGGTACGAATAACGGAGGTAAAGAAACGCGAAACAATTTCTTGCTGGCGGTCCGCAGGCACGTCTGCACTCGTTGAGTGTTCGATCGCGACTGCTCGATTTAGTGACGCATATGAAATTACAATGATAGACTACATCTATAGGATGCTCGTCATCGATTTAGTGACGCATATGAAATTGTCCCCATCTACTAATGATAGAAATAAAGACTACGAAATTCTATCAGGTTGCCAAATAGCTTGTCATCAATTTAGTGACGCTAATGAAAGTGGTGTCCTTCTCTTATAATAGAAATTATAACTTTATTATGACTAAAGAAAAAATATATGAAATATTCGTATATTCTTATAGTATTTGAAAGAAACCCCAATACTATAGGTATATTAAATATAAAACATTCATATGAAAATAAAAAATATTTATCATATGAATACAGACAATATATAAGTATATTAAATTAAATAATATACATATTAAAAAAAATATATATATTATATGAATACAGGAAAAATATATAAGTATATTAATTTAAATAATATACATATTAAAAAAAATATATATATTATATGAATACAGGAAAAAATATATAAGTATATATAAATATTTATCATATTATAATAAAGGAAAAATTAATAAAATAAATATAATTTTATATATATAAAGGAAAAAATGATGGAATATTTCTATTTTCTATTAGTATGATATAAAAAAAACCCATACATATGAAAGGTTATAGTACTACTATACTATACTATACTACTATAGGTAGGCAGTGGTTGCCGACCATAGGGTAGGCAGTGGTTGCCTCTCGTATTGTTCGAAACTTATGTATTTATATGATTTCGACAATAATATAAGGAAATTAAATATTAATCATATGGAAATGAATATTTATCGTATGTATACATGATAAAATGATAAAATATTCCTATATTCTCTTAGAATTATACGAATAGCCAATATACGTGAAAGGTTATAGTAGTGTAAGCAAGGCTGGTACCGACAGAGGGTTCAAAAACTACTATAGGTAGGCAGTGGTTGCCGACCTCTCGTATTGTTCGAAACTTATGTATTTATATGATTTCGACAATATTATATGGAAATTAAATATTAATCATATGGAAATGAATATTTATCGTATGTATAAATGAAAAAATGATAAAATATTCCTATATTCTCTTAGAATTATAGGAATAGCCCATATACGTGAAAGGTTATAGTAGTGTAAGCAAGGCTGGTACCGACAGAGGGTTCAAAAACTACTATAGGTAGGCAGTGGTTGCCGACCTCTCGTATTGTTCGAAACTTATGTATTTATATGATTTCGACAATATTATATGGAAATTAAATATTAATCATATGGAAATGAATATTTATCGTATGTATAAATGAAAAAATGATAAAATATTCCTATATTCTCTTAGAATTATAGGAATAGCCCATATACGTGAAAGGTTATAGTAGTGTAAGCAAGGCTGGTACCGACAGAGGGTTCAAAAACTACTATAGGTAGGCAGTGGTTGCCGACCTCTCGTATTGTTCGAAACTTATGTATTTATATGATTTCGACAATATTATATGGAAATTAAATATTAATCATATGGAAATGAATATTTATCGTATGTATAAATGAAAAAATGATAAAATATTCCTATATTCTCTTAGAATTATAGGAATAGCCCATATACGTGAAAGGTTATAGTAGTGTAAGCAAGGCTGGTACCGACAGAGGGTTCAAAAACTACTATAGGTAGGCAGTGGTTGCCGACCTCTCGTATTGTTCGAAACTTATGTATTTATATGATTTCGACAATATTATATGGAAATTAAATATTAATCATATGGAAATGAATATTTATCGTATGTATAAATGAAAAAATGATAAAATATTCCTATATTCTCTTAGAATTATAGGAATAGCCCATATACGTGAAAGGTTATAGTAGTGTAAGCAAGGCTGGTACCGACAGAGGGTTCAAAAACTACTATAGGTAGGCAGTGGTTGCCGACCTCTCGTATTGTTCGAAACTTATGTATTTATATGATTTCGACAATATTATATGGAAATTAAATATTAATCATATGGAAATGAATATTTATCGTATGAATAATGGAAAAATATATTTAATTATATATGAATAAAGGAAATATTAATATAATATTACTGTATTCTCTTGATATATAAGAGAATATCCTATATGTTGGATGCCAAACAGAATTGAAAATACCCGTTTTGAGGACAGCGGGTTCAAAAACTACTATAGGTAGGCAGTGGTTGCTGACCTCCCGCTTTATATATTATATTGGTTACTTACAAATAAAGTATATTATTTTCCGTAAAAATTTGTTTCTCAGGTTCTTATGAACATTTGGGAACTTGGCTACGCGGTTAATAAAAATATACGCCCTTAGATGATATCGTTGAAACAACAGTCAAGTATTCTATTATAAATAGAATAACAAATCGTTTCCATATAACATCGTTAATTTTTAATGACAGCGGGTTTCAAAACTACTATTTAGGTAGGAAGGCACTGGTTGCCGACCTATCTCATTATATTGGTTACTTACAAATATAGTATATTATTTTCCGTACAAATTTGTTTCTCAGGTTCTTATGAACATTTGGGACTTGGCTCCGCGGTTAATAAGAATATACGCCCTTAGATAATATCGTTGAAACAAAAGTCAAGTTTCTATTATACATAGAATAACAAATCGTTTCCATATATTATCGTTAATTTTTTGACGGCAGGCATTATTATTTATTAATAATAATGAAGATAATAAACTAATAATTTATTACCACGCCATAAAAGGAAATATTATATCGTTACCCCGGTATAATAAATATATTGATATTATTACATTATGGAAAAATTACCAAATTTTATATATGAATATCATATGCGCTCGGTTTTATGTTATATATTACCAGAGAGTTATATGGAAAAAGATAAATTTTAAATTTATCATCAAAATGCAAATGATTTAACTCAATATTTATATTGGTTAAACAAAAATTATACATGTGTGGATACAATAATTATGTATGTTGGAAACAAAATAATATTTTAGAATGAAATATGTATAATATAAATATACAATATTATGGAAATATATATATATAATGGTATAAAACATGAATGGAATTTACGAATACGAATGCTATATAAAAATGGCCGTAATCGATTTAAAATAGATTTAATAAAAAACGGAAATTTATATAAAATGGAAATCTATAATATTTATATTACTTATTTCAATTCAAAAAATATGAATGAAATATGAAGAAAGAAACATTATTCTGGTTGATCCTGCCAGTAGTTATATGCTTGTCTCAAAGATTAAGCCATGCATGTCTAAGTACACACGAATTAAAAGTGAAACCGCAAAAGGCTCATTATATCAGTTATGGTTCCTTAGATCGTTAACAGTTACTTGGATAACTGTGGTAATTCTAGAGCTAATACATGCAATTAAAACATGAACCTTATGGGACATGTGCTTTTATTAGGCTAAAACCAAGCGATCGCAAGATCGTTTTATTGGTTGAACTCTAGATAACATGCAGATCGTATGGTCTTGTACCGACGACAGATCTTTCAAATGTCTGCCCTATCAACTTTTGATGGTAGTATCTAGGACTACCATGGTTGCAACGGGTAACGGGGAATCAGGGTTCGATTCCGGAGAGGGAGCCTGAGAAACGGCTACCACATCTAAGGAAGGCAGCAGGCGCGTAAATTACCCACTCCCAGCTCGGGGAGGTAGTGACGAAAAATAACAATACAGGACTCATATCCGAGGCCCTGTAATTGGAATGAGTACACTTTAAATCCTTTAACAAGGACCAATTGGAGGGCAAGTCTGGTGCCAGCAGCCGCGGTAATTCCAGCTCCAATAGCGTATATTAAAGTTGTTGCGGTTAAAACGTTCGTAGTTGAACTTGTGCTTCATACGGGTAGTACAACTTACAATTGTGGTTAGTACTATACCTTTATGTATGTAAGCGTATTACCGGTGGAGTTCTTATATGTGATTAAATACTTGTATTTTTTCATATGTTCCTCCTATTTAAAAACCTGCATTAGTGCTCTTAAACGAGTGTTATTGTGGGCCGGTACTATTACTTTGAACAAATTAGAGTGCTTAAAGCAGGCTTCAAATGCCTGAATATTCTGTGCATGGGATAATGAAATAAGACCTCTGTTCTGCTTTCATTGGTTTTCAGATCAAGAGGTAATGATTAATAGAAGCAGTTTGGGGGCATTAGTATTACGACGCGAGAGGTGAAATTCTTGGACCGTCGTAAGACTAACTTAAGCGAAAGCATTTGCCAAAGATGTTTTCATTAATCAAGAACGAAAGTTAGAGGTTCGAAGGCGATCAGATACCGCCCTAGTTCTAACCATAAACGATGCCAGCTAGCAATTGGGTGTAGCTACTTTTATGGCTCTCTCAGTCGCTTCCCGGGAAACCAAAGCTTTTGGGCTCCGGGGGAAGTATGGTTGCAAAGCTGAAACTTAAAGGAATTGACGGAAGGGCACCACCAGGAGTGGAGCCTGCGGCTTAATTTGACTCAACACGGGAAAACTTACCAGGTCCGAACATAAGTGTGTAAGACAGATTGATAGCTCTTTCTCGAATCTATGGGTGGTGGTGCATGGCCGTTCTTAGTTCGTGGAGTGATTTGTCTGGTTAATTCCGATAACGAACGAGACTCAAATATATTAAATAGATATCTTCAGGATTATGGTGCTGAAGCTTATATAGCCTTCATTCATGGTGGCAGTAAAATGTTTATTGTGTTTGAATGTGTTTATGTAAGTGGAGCCGTACCTGTTGGTTTGTCCCATTATAAGGACACTAGCTTCTTAAATGGACAAATTGCGTCTAGCAATAATGAGATTGAGCAATAACAGGTCTGTGATGCCCTTAGATGTCCTGGGCTGCACGCGCGCTACAATGAAAGTATCAACGTGTATTTCCTAGACCGAGAGGTCCGGGTAAACCGCTGAACCACTTTCATGCTTGGGATTGTGAACTGAAACTGTTCACATGAACTTGGAATTCCCAGTAAGTGTGAGTCATTAACTCGCATTGATTACGTCCCTGCCCTTTGTACACACCGCCCGTCGCTACTACCGATTGAATTATTTAGTGAGGTCTCCGGACGTGATCACTGTGACGCCTTGCGTGTTACGGTTGTTTCGCAAAAGTTGACCGAACTTGATTATTTAGAGGAAGTAAAAGTCGTAACAAGGTTTCCGTAGGTGAACCTGCGGAAGGATCATTATTGTATAATATCCTTACCGTTAATAAACACATTTGTTATAATACAAATAAATTGAATTTACCAAAATACCAAATTACAAAAGCATATGATATATGAATGATGAGATTACTTTAGAAATGCACATGATTTATGATTATTTGCAAATGCGTTTATATATGAATATTATCTAACACAATAATATTCAATTGATTGATTTCTCAATGGAATCAAACAAAATATTGATATATTTATATAATAAATAAATGTGGCTGGCAACCACAAAGGTAATGTGATTGGGGACCACATTACCACATATGTATGTTAAAAGTGACTGGTGACCACATTTTAACATTTCTATTAAAACTTAATGTTGTGTGATGGGTATCGTTGGCTCACAACATTAAATTAAATAAACGGCATTCAAATAAAAATAAACAATGTATTTCCTAATAATTCGAACATTCGAAATCAAATAAAAATGGTAACAAAAAATTTGTGTGTATATGGACCATAATATACACGCGTTGCGAATATGTATTGTTCATCTAAGTTATGAGCATACGTTGGCTAATGCAACAACCTAAAATATACAATGTTGTACCTGGCATCCATCAGGTTAATGTTTTATATAAATTGCAGTATGTATCGCCCATATTGGTTAAATACAAATAAAATATAATTACATGATACATAATGCTTATATGAAACTAAGACATTTCGCAGCATTTATTTTAGGTATAAAAATACATTTATTGAAGGAATTGATATATGCCAGTAAAATGGTGTATTTTTAATTTCTTTCAATAAAAAAACTATTGACAATATATAGAAATAAATTATAAAACTCTAAGCGGTGGATCACTCGGCTCATGGGTCGATGAAGAACGCAGCAAACTGTGCGTCATCGTGTGAACTGCAGGACACATGAACATCGACATTTTGAACGCATATCGCAGTCCATGCTGTTATGTACTTTAATTAATTTTATAGTGCTGCTTGGACTACATATGGTTGAGGGTTGTAAGACTATGCTAATTAAGTTGTTTATAAATTTTTATAAGCATATGGTATATTATTGGATAAAATAATAATTTTATTCATAATATTAAAAACTATATATGAAAAACATTATCCTCACATTTGGATGTGAAAAACGAAGAGAAATATTTTCTTTTTCAATCAAATAATACTGAGAAATGTCTAGCATAAAAAATTGAATTATTTTTCATCTAGGATTGTCTCTTATTAATGATTCGAAAATAGAAAAAAACTTGGTTATATTATTATTCTTCGTTGGTTCGTTAATGGATAATACTATGCTACAAGAAATAATGGATATATTACAACGAATTTATTAAAATGTTTTATCATTATATATTAAGAATTAATGGCAATAAAAAGTTATATACAACCTCAACTCATATGGGACTACCCCCTGAATTTAAGCATATTAATTAGGGGAGGAAAAGAAACTAACAAGGATTTTCTTAGTAGCGGCGAGCGAAAAGAAAACAGTTCAGCACTAAGTCACTTTGTCTATATGGCAAATGTGAGATGCAGTGTATGGAGCGTCAATATTCTAGTATGAGAAATTAACGATTTAAGTCCTTCTTAAATGAGGCCATTTACCCATAGAGGGTGCCAGGCCCGTATAACGTTAATGATTACTAGATGATGTTTCCAAAGAGTCGTGTTGCTTGATAGTGCAGCACTAAGTGGGTGGTAAACTCCATCTAAAACTAAATATAACCATGAGACCGATAGTAAACAAGTACCGTGAGGGAAAGTTGAAAAGAACTCTGAATAGAGAGTTAAACAGTACGTGAAACTGCTTAGAGGTTAAGCCCGATGAACCTGAATATCCGTTATGGAAAATTCATCATTAAAATTGTAATATTTAAATAATATTATAAGGATAGTGTGCATTTTTTCCATATAAGGACATTGTAATCTATTAGCATATCCCAAATTTATCATAAAATATAACTTATAGTTTATTCAAATTAAAGTGCTTGCATTTTAAAACAGAATAAATGTTATTAATTTGATAAAGTGCTGATAGATTTATATGATTACAGTGCGTTAATTTTTCGGAATTATATAATGGCATAATTATCATTGATTTTTATGTTTATTATATGCACTTGTATGATTAACAATGCGAAAGATTCAGGATACCTTCGGGACCCGTCTTGAAACACGGACCAAGGAGTCTAACATATGTGCAAGTTATTGGGATATAAACCTAATAGCGTAATTAACTTGACCACTAATGGGATTAGTTTTTTAACTATTTATAGCTAATTAACACAATCCCGGGGCGTTCTATATAGTTATGTATAATGTATATTTATATTATTTATGCCTCTAACTGGAACGTACCTTGAGCATATATGCTGTGACCCGAAAGATGGTGAACTATACTTGATCAGGTTGAAGTCAGGGGAAACCCTGATGGAAGACCGAAACAGTTCTGACGTGCAAATCGATTGTCAGAATTGAGTATAGGGGCGAAAGACCAATCGAACCATCTAGTAGCTGGTTCCTTCCGAAGTTTCCCTCAGGATAGCTGGTGCATTTTAATATTATATAAAATAATCTTATCTGGTAAAGCGAATGATTAGAGGCCTTAGGGTCGAAACGATCTTAACCTATTCTCAAACTTTAAATGGGTAAGAACCTTAACTTTCTTGATATGAAGTTCAAGGTTATGATATAATGTGCCCAGTGGGCCACTTTTGGTAAGCAGAACTGGCGCTGTGGGATGAACCAAACGTAATGTTACGGTGCCCAAATTAACAACTCATGCAGATACCATGAAAGGCGTTGGTTGCTTAAAACAGCAGGACGGTGATCATGGAAGTCGAAATCCGCTAAGGAGTGTGTAACAACTCACCTGCCGAAGCAACTAGCCCTTAAAATGGATGGCGCTTAAGTTGTATACCTATACATTACCGCTAAAGTAGATGATTTATATTACTTGTGATATAAATTTTGAAACTTTAGTGAGTAGGAAGGTACAATGGTATGCGTAGAAGTGTTTGGCGTAAGCCTGCATGGAGCTGCCATTGGTACAGATCTTGGTGGTAGTAGCAAATAATCGAATGAGACCTTGGAGGACTGAAGTGGAGAAGGGTTTCGTGTGAACAGTGGTTGATCACGAGTTAGTCGGTCCTAAGTTCAAGGCGAAAGCCGAAAATTTTCAAGTAAAACAAAAATGCCAAACTACATAAAAAAGCGAATAATTATAATACACTTGAATAATTTTGAACGAAAGGGAATACGGTTCCAATTCCGTAACCTGTTGAGTATCCGTTTGTTATTAAATATGGGCCTCGTGCTCATCCTGGCAACAGGAACGACCATAAAGAAGCCGTCGAGAGATATCGGAAGAGTTTTCTTTTCTGTTTTATAGCCGTACTACCATGGAAGTCTTTCGCAGAGAGATATGGTAGATGGGCTAGAAGAGCATGACATATACTGTTGTGTCGATATTTTCTCCTCGGACCTTGAAAATTTATGGTGGGGACACGCAAACTTCTCAACAGGCCGTACCAATATCCGCAGCTGGTCTCCAAGGTGAAGAGTCTCTAGTCGATAGAATAATGTAGGTAAGGGAAGTCGGCAAATTAGATCCGTAACTTCGGGATAAGGATTGGCTCTGAAGATTGAGATAGTCGGGCTTGATTGGGAAACAATAACATGGTTTATGTGCTCGTTCTGGGTAAATAGAGTTTCTAGCATTTATGTTAGTTTCTTGTTCCCCGGATAGTTTAGTTACGTAGCCAATTGTGGAACTTTCTTGCTAAAATTTTTAAGAATACTATTTGGGTTAAACCAATTAGTTCTTATTAATTATAACGATTATCAATTAACAATCAATTCAGAACTGGCACGGACTTGGGGAATCCGACTGTCTAATTAAAACAAAGCATTGTGATGGCCCTAGCGGGTGTTGACACAATGTGATTTCTGCCCAGTGCTCTGAATGTCAAAGTGAAGAAATTCAAGTAAGCGCGGGTCAACGGCGGGAGTAACTATGACTCTCTTAAGGTAGCCAAATGCCTCGTCATCTAATTAGTGACGCGCATGAATGGATTAACGAGATTCCTACTGTCCCTATCTACTATCTAGCGAAACCACAGCCAAGGGAACGGGCTTGGAATAATTAGCGGGGAAAGAAGACCCTTTTGAGCTTGACTCTAATCTGGCAGTGTAAGGAGACATAAGAGGTGTAGAATAAGTGGGAGATATTAGACCTCGGTTTGGTATCGTCAATGAAATACCACTACTCTTATTGTTTCCTTACTTACTTGATTAAATGGAACGTGTATCATTTCCTAGCCATTATACGGATATATTTATTATATCTTATGGTATTGGGTTTTGATGCAAGCTTCTTGATCAAAGTATCACGAGTTTGTTATATAATCGCAAACAAATTCTTTAATAAAACGATGCATTTATGTATTTTTGATTTGAAAATTTGGTATAACTCCAATTACTCAGGTATGATCCAATTCAAGGACATTGCCAGGTAGGGAGTTTGACTGGGGCGGTACATCTCTCAAATAATAACGGAGGTGTCCCAAGGCCAGCTCAGTGCGGACAGAAACCACACATAGAGCAAAAGGGCAAATGCTGACTTGATCTCGGTGTTCAGTACACACAGGGACAGCAAAAGCTCGGCCTATCGATCCTTTTGGTTTAAAGAGTTTTTAACAAGAGGTGTCAGAAAAGTTACCATAGGGATAACTGGCTTGTGGCGGCCAAGCGTTCATAGCGACGTCGCTTTTTGATCCTTCGATGTCGGCTCTTCCTATCATTGTGAAGCAAAATTCACCAAGCGTTGGATTGTTCACCCATGCAAGGGAACGTGAGCTGGGTTTAGACCGTCGTGAGACAGGTTAGTTTTACCCTACTAATGACAAAACGTTGTTGCGACAGCATTCCTGCGTAGTACGAGAGGAACCGCAGGTACGGACCAATGGCACAATACTTGTTCGAGCGAACAGTGGTATGACGCTACGTCCGTTGGATTATGCCTGAACGCCTCTAAGGTCGTATCCGTGCTGGACTGCAATGATAAATAAGGGGCAATTTGCATTGTATGGCTTCTAAACCATTTAAAGTTTATAATTTACTTTATAAACGACAATGGATGTGATGCCAATGTAATTTGTAACATAGTAAATTGGGAGGATCTTCGATCACCTGATGCCGCGCTAGTTACATATAAAAGCATTATTTAATACAATGACAAAGCCTAGAATCAATTGTAAACGACTTTTGTAACAGGCAAGGTGTTGTAAGTGGTTGAGCAGCTGCCATACTGCGATCCACTGAAGCTTATCCTTTGCTTGATGATTCGAAATAAATAAGACCATTGAGTACTCGTGTGTACTTGTTGTGGGTTTTTCAAGGGTTAGCGCGCAAGCGCAGTGCCCTCGAGAGCCGGCCACCCCGACTGGACGCGACTGACCGACCGACTGGACGCGATATATGATATTATATATCATATGATAGAAATAAAGACTACAAAATTCTATCTGGTTGCCAAATAGCTTGTCATCGATTTAGTGACGCTAATGAAATTGTCCCCATCTATCTACTATCTACTAATGATAGAAATAAAGACTTTACAAAACTCTATCAGGTTGCCAAATGGCTCGTCATCAATTTAGTGACGCATATGAAATTTTCCCCATCTACAAATGATAGAAATAAAGACTTTACAAAATTCTATCAGGTTGCCAAATGGCTCGTCATCGATTTAGTGACGCATATGAAATTGTCCCCATCTACTAATGATAGAAATAAAGACTACAAAATTCTATCAGGTTGCCAAATGGCTCGTCATCGATTTAGTGACGCATATGAAATTGTCCCCATCTACTAATGATAGAAATAAAGACTACGAAATTCTATCAGGTTGCCAAATAGCTTGTCATCAATTTAGTGACGCTAATGAAAGTGGTGTCCTTCTCTTATAATAGAAATTATAACTTTATTATGACTAAAGAAAAAATATATGAAATATTCGTATATTCTTATAGTATTTGAAAGAAACCCCAATACTATAGGTATATTAAATATAAAACATTCATATGAAAATAAAAAATATTTATCATATGAATACAGACAATATATAAGTATATTAAATTAAATAATATACATATTAAAAAAAATATATATATTATATGAATACAGGAAAAAATATATAAGTATATTAATTTAAATAATATACATATTAAAAAAAATATATATATTATATGAATACAGGAAAAAATATATAAGTATATATAAATATTTATCATATTATAATAAAGGAAAAATTAATAAAATAAATATAATTTTATATATATAAAGGAAAAAATGATGGAATATTTCTATTTTCTATTAGTATGATATAAAAAAAACCCATACATATGAAAGGTTATAGTACTACTATACTATACTATACTACTATAGGTAGGCAGTGGTTGCCGACCATAGGGTAGGCAGTGGTTGCCTCTCGTATTGTTCGAAACTTATGTATTTATATGATTTCGACAATAATATAAGGAAATTAAATATTAATCATATGGAAATGAATATTTATCGTATGTATACATGATAAAATGATAAAATATTCCTATATTCTCTTAGAATTATACGAATAGCCAATATACGTGAAAGGTTATAGTAGTGTAAGCAAGGCTGGTACCGACAGAGGGTTCAAAAACTACTATAGGTAGGCAGTGGTTGCCGACCTCTCGTATTGTTCGAAACTTATGTATTTATATGATTTCGACAATATTATATGGAAATTAAATATTAATCATATGGAAATGAATATTTATCGTATGTATAAATGAAAAAATGATAAAATATTCCTATATTCTCTTAGAATTATAGGAATAGCCCATATACGTGAAAGGTTATAGTAGTGTAAGCAAGGCTGGTACCGACAGAGGGTTCAAAAACTACTATAGGTAGGCAGTGGTTGCCGACCTCTCGTATTGTTCGAAACTTATGTATTTATATGATTTCGACAATATTATATGGAAATTAAATATTAATCATATGGAAATGAATATTTATCGTATGTATAAATGAAAAAATGATAAAATATTCCTATATTCTCTTAGAATTATAGGAATAGCCCATATACGTGAAAGGTTATAGTAGTGTAAGCAAGGCTGGTACCGACAGAGGGTTCAAAAACTACTATAGGTAGGCAGTGGTTGCCGACCTCTCGTATTGTTCGAAACTTATGTATTTATATGATTTCGACAATATTATATGGAAATTAAATATTAATCATATGGAAATGAATATTTATCGTATGTATAAATGAAAAAATGATAAAATATTCCTATATTCTCTTAGAATTATAGGAATAGCCCATATACGTGAAAGGTTATAGTAGTGTAAGCAAGGCTGGTACCGACAGAGGGTTCAAAAACTACTATAGGTAGGCAGTGGTTGCCGACCTCTCGTATTGTTCGAAACTTATGTATTTATATGATTTCGACAATATTATATGGAAATTAAATATTAATCATATGGAAATGAATATTTATCGTATGAATAATGGAAAAATATATTTAATTATATATGAATAAAGGAAATATTAATATAATATTACTGTATTCTCTTGATATATAAGAGAATATCCTATATGTTGGATGCCAAACAGAATTGAAAATACCCGTTTTGAGGACAGCGGGTTCAAAAACTACTATAGGTAGGCAGTGGTTGCTGACCTCCCGCTTTATATATTATATTGGTTACTTACAAATAAAGTATATTATTTTCCGTAAAAATTTGTTTCTCAGGTTCTTATGAACATTTGGGAACTTGGCTACGCGGTTAATAAAAATATACGCCCTTAGATGATATCGTTGAAACAACAGTCAAGTATTCTATTATAAATAGAATAACAAATCGTTTCCATATAACATCGTTAATTTTTAATGACAGCGGGTTTCAAAACTACTATTTAGGTAGGAAGGCACTGGTTGCCGACCTATCTCATTATATTGGTTACTTACAAATATAGTATATTATTTTCCGTACAAATTTGTTTCTCAGGTTCTTATGAACATTTGGGACTTGGCTCCGCGGTTAATAAGAATATACGCCCTTAGATAATATCGTTGAAACAAAAGTCAAGTTTCTATTATACATAGAATAACAAATCGTTTCCATATATTATCGTTAATTTTTTGACGGCAGGCATTATTATTTATTAATAATAATGAAGATAATAAACTAATAATTTATTACCACGCCATAAAAGGAAATATTATATCGTTACCCCGGTATAATAAATATATTGATATTATTACATTATGGAAAAATTACCAAATTTTATATATGAATATCATATGCGCTCGGTTTTATGTTATATATTACCAGAGAGTTATATGGAAAAAGATAAATTTTAAATTTATCATCAAAATGCAAATGATTTAACTCAATATTTATATTGGTTAAACAAAAATTATACATGTGTGGATACAATAATTATGTATGTTGGAAACAAAATAATATTTTAGAATGAAATATGTATAATATAAATATACAATATTATGGAAATATATATATATAATGGTATAAAACATGAATGGAATTTACGAATACGAATGCTATATAAAAATGGCCGTAATCGATTTAAAATAGATTTAATAAAAAACGGAAATTTATATAAAATGGAAATCTATAATATTTATATTACTTATTTCAATTCAAAAAATATGAATGAAATATGAAGAAAGAAACATTATTCTGGTTGATCCTGCCAGTAGTTATATGCTTGTCTCAAAGATTAAGCCATGCATGTCTAAGTACACACGAATTAAAAGTGAAACCGCAAAAGGCTCATTATATCAGTTATGGTTCCTTAGATCGTTAACAGTTACTTGGATAACTGTGGTAATTCTAGAGCTAATACATGCAATTAAAACATGAACCTTATGGGACATGTGCTTTTATTAGGCTAAAACCAAGCGATCGCAAGATCGTTTTATTGGTTGAACTCTAGATAACATGCAGATCGTATGGTCTTGTACCGACGACAGATCTTTCAAATGTCTGCCCTATCAACTTTTGATGGTAGTATCTAGGACTACCATGGTTGCAACGGGTAACGGGGAATCAGGGTTCGATTCCGGAGAGGGAGCCTGAGAAACGGCTACCACATCTAAGGAAGGCAGCAGGCGCGTAAATTACCCACTCCCAGCTCGGGGAGGTAGTGACGAAAAATAACAATACAGGACTCATATCCGAGGCCCTGTAATTGGAATGAGTACACTTTAAATCCTTTAACAAGGACCAATTGGAGGGCAAGTCTGGTGCCAGCAGCCGCGGTAATTCCAGCTCCAATAGCGTATATTAAAGTTGTTGCGGTTAAAACGTTCGTAGTTGAACTTGTGCTTCATACGGGTAGTACAACTTACAATTGTGGTTAGTACTATACCTTTATGTATGTAAGCGTATTACCGGTGGAGTTCTTATATGTGATTAAATACTTGTATTTTTCATATGTTCCTCCTATTTAAAACCTGCATTAGTGCTCTTAAACGAGTGTTATTGTGGGCCGGTACTATTACTTTGAACAAATTAGAGTGCTTAAAGCAGGCTTCAAATGCCTGAATATTCTGTGCATGGGATAATGAAATAAGACCTCTGTTCTGCTTCATTGGTTTTCAGATCAAGAGGTAATGATTAATAGAAGCAGTTTGGGGGCATTAGTATTACGACGCGAGAGGTGAAATTCTTGGACCGTCGTAAGACTAACTTAAGCGAAAGCATTTGCCAAAGATGTTTTCATAATCAGAACGAAAGTTAGAGGTTCGAAGGCGATCAGATACCGCCCTAGTTCTAACCATAAACGATGCCAGCTAGCAATTGGGGTAGCTACTTTTATGGCTCTCTCAGTCGCTTCCCGGAAACCAAAGCTTTTGGGCTCCGGGGGAAGTATGGTTGCAAAGCTGAACTTAAGGAATTGACGGAAGGGCACCACCAGGAGTGGAGCCTGCGGCTTAATTTGACTCAACACGGGAAAACTTACCAGGTCCGAACATAAGTGTGTAAGACAGAATTGATAGCTCTTTCTC
>NW_025319000.1:0-13653 GCF_016746245.2 Drosophila santomea
TGTGGTTTTCGCCACAGTTGCTGCATAATTTAATTGAGCTGTCGTCCTTGTTCTTGGGACAGTTTGCGGTACTGTGAGCATCGCTGCAAACAACGCAGATAGATTTTAGGGTGCAGTACGCTTTGGTGTGGCCATATTCTTGGCAGTTAGTGCACTGCACAGGCTGCTTGCGCTTGTGTGGCTCTTCGACGGTTATTCTCCGGTGCAGTAGAAACTGGAGTTTATAAATAGGATGTACTTCATTTTTGCTGATTTTTTGACTCGATGGCTCCAGTTCGACTTTGAAGAGTGGCTGCGGCTCTTTCTTCCTGTTAAGAATGTTGATCACCGTTTTTGCCTTAAAGTTTTTCTCCTTTAGTGCCTCGATAATTTCGGATGGGGTCACTGATGATTCAATTCCTTTAATGACGACCTGCAATCCTTTGGCACTTTTAAGCTGGTAGGTATAGTAACTCTTTCCAGCTTCATCCAGGTACTTGGTCACTGATCGATGGCTAGACTCATCCGGAGTCTGCACTTTCGTTTCATGTATGTTTCCCTTGGTAAGAGGTATAACGTGGAACCTGTTTTCTCCGATGATCGTAGCTAGTTTGTTAACCAGTGCGCTTGAGGTTTTCTCTCGTATAAATATTGGAGGCGGCTTATCTTCTTCTGCTCCTGTTCTTTCATTGGATGCACTTCGCAGTCATCCAGTAGTGCAAACCTATTTGAAGTTGAGTTGTCAACGTTGGTGCGATTTATTTTCGGCTGATTGCCAGCCTGTTTGTGTTGTGGGCTTAGCTTTCGCTTTATTTGAATGTAGCGATCCAGCCCTGTTTGAAACAGTTTTGTGTTTTGTTTTGGTTCTTGTCCGCTTTTGTTTTCTAGAGTCGGAGAGAGTGCACTTGCTTTGGTTGTTGTTGTTTCAGCAGAAATGTACACAACTCTCGGTACTGAGCATAGTGTTGATGTTGTTGTTGTTGCTATAGGTGCAGTTGCAGTAGATATCGAAGTTACTGTGCTGGTAGCTACAGAGCTTGGCACCGTTTGCAATGAGGAGAGCGCGAGAGAGACGCTCTCAATGCGTTCGGGTTCACATTGTGCAGTCATAAGCATTGGTGAGCAGGACCGCGATCGTTTGCTTTCTGCAGGTGCTAGGTCATTGACTCGATGGGTTGTTTGGCACTCACGGGCGTCAGACACGAAGGTGAAGTAGGCATTGTTTCGTTGGAGAGAGAGCCGGCGCTCGTCTTGCTCTTTTTGCCGCTGAGCGCGCAATTCGCGTTGGCTCATTTTGGAACTGTCGATTGTTTGTTGTCTATTTAAATTAGCTTTTGTTTTAATTTAATGTTTCCACACACAACAAATATTATAGATTTGCAATTTAACATTGCTAATAGCGTCTTTCGCTGATATTTGTAATTTATTTTGTTTTATTTATTCACTTCACTTAAATAAATTGATTTTTGTACAGAGCTCGATGAAAATACGTCTTACCCCGACGCGAATCGCATGGCTATGACGGGCTTAAATTAATATTAATTATTAATTATTAATTATTAATTATTAATTATTAATTATTAAATTATTAATTATTAATTATTAATTATTAATTATTAATTATTATTATTAATTATTAATTATTAATTATTATTATTAATTATAATTATATTAATTATTAATTATTAATTATTAATTATTATTATTATTATTATTATTTAATTATTAATTTATTATTAATTATTAATTATTAATTATTAATTATTTATTATTAATTATTATTATTAATTATTATATTAATTATTATTATTAATTATTAATTATTAATATAATTATTAATTATTAATTATTAATTATTAATTATTAAATTATTAATTATTAATTATTAATTATTAATTTTAATTTAATTATTATTATTAATTATTAATTATTAATTTAATTATTAATTATTAATTATTAATTATTATTAATTAATTATTAATTATTAATTATTAATTATTAATTATTAATTATTAATTATTATATTATTAATTAATTATTAATTATTAATTATTATTATTTATTATTATTAATTATTATTATTAATTAATTAATATTAATTATTAATTATTAATTATTATTATTATTATTAATTATTAATTATTAATTATTAATTTTAATTATTAAATTATTAATTATTAAATTATTAATTATTAATTATAATTATTAATTATTAATTATTAATTATATTATTAATTATAATTATTAATTATAATTATTAATTATTAATTAATTAATTATTAATTATTAATTATTATTATTAAAATTTATTAAAATTATTAATTATTAAATTAATATAATTAAAATTAATTAAATTATTAAATTATTAATTATTAATTATTAATTTATAATATTAATTATTAAATTATTAATTATTAATTATAATTATTATTAATTATTAATATTAATTAATTAATTATTAATTATTAATTATAATTAATTATTAATTATTAATTATTGTTAGTAATTTACCGTACGATCAGGACAACCGTTATGTGCTTCTAGACCGACCGACCAAATAAACACAAGAACGTAGTGGTGTAGTTGACGGTTTAATTGAAACTGAGTAATGGGAATTTCACAATGACTTCTTAAGCTATAATTGAGCGTTGCCAGATCAAAAACATATAAAGCTTATTTAAATTATAACGTAATTTCAACACTTCCTCTTAAGCTATATATATGTGATGTAAAACGAAAATTAATTTAATCCAAGCAACTTAGCAAAATTCTGTTGCTTTTGCTTACACAAGCCTTTCGTTAGTACATCTGCAACATTTTTATCAGTGGGTACATATTCAAGAATTATTTCATTACATTCTACTTTTTCACGAACAAAATGATACTTAATATCTATGTGCTTAGTGCGTTTATGGTGTACTGGATTCTTCGCAATATGATGAGAACTTATGTTGTCGCCACATATGGTTATTGGTCCATCTAATGACCATCCAATCTCTAAAAGCAAACGGCGAAGATACACCGCTTCTTTTGCAGCCGTGGATAAAGCAACGTACTCTGCTTCTGTACTGCTCATGGCGACGACGCTCTGCTTAGCTGAAGTCCATGAAAACGCACTGCCTCCAAGGAAGAATGCATACCCACTGTATGATTTGCGATCTGACAGGTCGTTTGCCCAGTCTGCGTCGGCGAAGCCCACTACCTGTTCGCCGGACTTGCTGTATGTGATTTTGAGATCAACCGTGGCTGAGAGGTATCTCAAAACATGTTTCGCTGCAGTCTCGTCTTCACTGTGTGGATCATTATTTCTTTGCGACAGTTTGCTCACTGTATGCAAAATGTCTGGTCGGCTCAAGACTGCTAAATACATAAGGGAACCGATTAATGATTGAAATTGTGTTATATTTACCTTGACACAATTCTCATTTCTACAACCCATCTTATAACCAGGGTCTAGCGGCGTAGCTGCGGGACGACAATTTTGCATGCCATATTCATCCAATAGGTTTATGATGAACTGCTTCTGGCATAGCGAAATCGACCCTCTTGTACTTTCTCGTTGGATTTCCATGCCAAGGAAATAATTTAGTTGGCCGCCATCATGTATGTCGAATTTATTTGCGATCTTCCTTTAATCGCGCTGATCTCGTTCTCGTCGTAGCTGATGATGATTAGATCGTCGACATATACTGCAATGTAACTGTGTTGTTGCTGCTGCTGCTTTACGTACAGGCACGCCTCATTTTTGCTGCGCTTGAAACCAATGCTCTTTAAAACTTCGTCCAATGTGTCATTCCAGACACGCCCTGACTGTTAAAGTCCGTAGATCGCCTTTTGAAGCTTTAATACTTTGTTTGGATGCTTCTCATCAATGAAGTTTTGTGGTTGCCTCATATACACTTCTTCTTGAAGTCTGCCGTTTAAATATGCGTTTGATATGTCAACCTGGTGCATGCATAGCTGTTTTTCTGCTGCTATAGCGAATAGCATTCTGATGGTTTCGTAGCGGATTACTGGAGAAAACGTTTCCGAATAGTTGACGCCCATCTTTTGCCCACAACCTTGAGCAACAAGTCTTGATTTAAACTTTTGTATATTTCCTCTTTATCCTTTTTGACGCGAAAGACCCACTTGGATCCTATGGCCTTCTGTCCTGGAGGTAAATCACACAATGTCCATGTGTTATTTGAAATGAGAGCATCATATTCTTTCTGCATTGACGTCTTCCAGTCTTGGGCATGCTCGCCTCGTAAAGCGTCTCCAACGCACTGTGGCGTCTCAATGTCTTCAATGTAATTGAGGCTGTTTATTGTTTCTGGGTCTACCGGACTTACCACTGCGAATAATTTTGGTCTGCCGGGTCCACGTCGAGGTGCGTTGCTTTCTTGCTCTTGTACGTCTGGTACGATCTCCTCCTCAGTGAGAATTTGTTTTTCATCGCTTGCGCTTACAAACTCCTCCTCCTCTTCACCGGAGTCATAGCTGTCGTAGAATTACTGCTCTGCTCGACCACCATGGGCATAGCCTGCCGCTGCTGCTCTGGTACTTGGATGTTTGACTCAAGGTGAATGATGTTTGTAGCGAAGTCATTATTTTGTTCCGAAATAGTGCATTTTTCAGATTCAGGGTTATCAAACTCACCCTCTACAAATTGACATCACGATGTGCAACAATGATACGTTTTTCACGATCGTATAAACGGTAAGCTTTAGCTGTTGAAGAGTATCCTACAAATATATACTCTTTTCCTTTTGCCTGGAACTTGCTTTTTCTTGTCTTATCCAGTGCAAACGCGCGAGATCCGAACACTCGTAAATGTTTAACGGATGGCTTCCTATTTTGCCATATTTCGAAGGGTGTAGCGCCCATGAGTGCTTTGGAAGGGCACCTGTTACGCAAATATGAAGCTGTGGACACGGCCTCGGCCCACAAAAACTCCTCTAATTTCGCATGAATCAGCATACTTTTGGCCATCTCGACGATCGTTCGATTAGCGCGTTCCGCGACGCCGTTTTGTTGTGGTGTATACGGAACCGTTAATTGCCTTTTTATGCCGCAGGTGTTCAAATACTCTGTAAACTGCCTGTTTACATATTCTGTCCCGTTGTCACTTCGTAAAGCTTTTATTTTCTTGCCCGTTGGCACTCGACATATGATTTGAACAATTGGAATTTATCAAACACTTCATTCTTCGCATGCATAAAATATATAAATATTTTCCTTGAATAGTCGTCTATGAACGTGACGAAATACTTGTTGCCGCCTAAAGAACTAACATTCACTGGCCCGCACACGTCACTGTGAACTAGTTCCAGTACACTTTGCGTAGCTCTCTCGCTATTCTGTGGGAATGGCAATACGTGTATTTTGCCATATTGCATGTGTCGCAATTAATATTCACCGACATATTTTTAACGTCCATGCCAATTACAGCTCTTTTTCTTTGATTTCTTTAAACATTGAAAATTTAAATGACCAAACCGATTGTGCCATGTTGCCATGCGAGAAGAATCATTCAACAAATGAACCGCACCGTTTTTAGAGCTACTTGTAAATAAATACAATTGTCTTCTTGCATTGCTCTCATCATCACTTCACCTTGTTTATTTTTTATCACCGCCGCCTTTTTATCAAAAGTAGTTATGTTTTCGTACTCCGCGACTTGCTCACTGATAAAAAATTCATATGCAATGATGGAACGTAAATTACATCTCGTAATTCATTTTTACATTTTGTGATTTAAGCATGACAGTCCCGATGCCGCTCGATTTCACGAACTTATCAGCTGCTAGCATAATCGATGTTTCCTTATTCATGAAAGATGTAAACAATCCCTTGTCACAACACATATGCGACGTGGCACCACTATCAACACACCATATGTTCTTCCTTTGAGTGGTAGCACTAATATGCATCAAGCAGTTTGATTTCTCCTTGCTTTCCCCTAGTTTTTATGCCTCTCTTGCTGGGCATTCTCGTGCTCGGTGTCCGAATTTCTCGCAAATGTAGCATTTGCCCTTGAAACTATGTTTTTCAAGGTTATTTTCTTCGCGTTGTTTTTGCTTTGCAGTTCCATGTAATTTTGTATGTACATACACGGCTTGGACAGAACCTTCGCGATCGTCCCTCTCTTGCTTGCGCGCTCCTTCTTCCAGAAGCTTCACTTTTACCGTTTCGAACGTCGGCAGCGTGTCGCGTGTTTCGATCGCTACGACGAAATTTTCCCACGAATTTGGTAAACTGGATAACAACATGATGCTTTTTAATTCATCATTAATTGTTATGTCCATCTCAGCTAATTTGTCGACTGTTCAGCAAATTTATTGACATATTGAACAACGTTATCCCCTTCAAGCATTCTCAGCCTTGATAGTTTTTGATATAACTGCACTTTTCTGATCGGGCCACCTGGCAAATGTACATCACACAATTTTTCCATGCGTCTGCTGCTGTTGTGCATGCCTTTATATGCTTAACTGCGTTGCTTTAAATTTAAAAACAAACTTGCCAGGGCCTTTTGATCGAGCATATTCCATCTTTCGGAATCTTCAGAGCCATCTTCTGGCTTTACATATTGGCCACAAACGACTTTCCATAGATCTGCTGTTATAAGCACACTACGCATTAAAATGCTCCATACGTCGTAATTGTCGTCGCCTAATTTTCTATTTGAATTGACACACTCATTTTGTCGAATTCCGCAAATTAGTTTTTATTTATTTCGAGTTTCAACCGGACGCGTGTTAGTCATTTAATTACTTTGAATTATTCAAACCGAAAACTTAGCTTGCTGAAGGCCCATAACAACTGTTAGTTATTTACCGTACGATCAGGACAACCGTTATGTGCTTCTAGACCGACCGACCAAATAAACACAAGAACGTAGTGGTGTAGTTGACGGTTTAATTGAAACTGAGTAATGGGAATTTCACAATGACTTCTTAAGCTATAATTGAGCGTGCCAGATCAAAACATATAAAGCTTATTTAAATTATAACGTAATTTCAACATTTACAAATAATTCCCAACTTGTTATGGTTAATTTTCATTATATGTCCCTTTGAGAGCCCATAAAACTAGAGAGGACCGAAAGCTCCGTGGATTCAATTTGCTGCATAAAACATTATCATGTTGAATATTTATTGTTGACTTCCATCTAAACTAAACTACATTTTGTATATAGAATTCATTATTCTTGGTGTCATGCATTGACCTTACATTTTCTAACTTTTGGACACGTTATCGTTTATTATAATTCAAACTTATATCCATTACGTTTACAAATAATTCCCAACTTGTTATGGTTTAATTTTCATTATATGTCCCCTTTGAGAGCCATAAACTAGAGAGGACGAAAGCTCCGTGATTCAATTTGCTGCATAAAAACATTTATCATGTTGAATATTTATTGTTGACTTCCATCTAAAAACTAAACAACATTTGTATATGAATTCATTTATTCTTGGTGTCATGCATTGGACCTTACAACTTTCTAACTTTTGGACACGTTATCGTTTATTATAATTCAAACTTATATCATTACGTTTACAAATAATTCCAACTTGTTATGGTTTATAATTTTCATTATATGTCCCCTTTGAGAGCCCATAAACTAGAGAGGACCGAAGAAATCAATAATATTTTTAAAGTAAGAACATCTGTTTTTTTTGATAATCGAAATTAAATTTAATCAACATTAGATATTAATCAAACAAATTCGCAATATAAATTGTAAACAAATGGCCGATAAATATTCATTAAACTAATATGGTATGTTGAATTTTTAATTTGCTGCATAAAAACATTTATCATGTTGAATATTTATTGTTGACTTCCATCTAAAACTAAACTACATTTTGTATATAGAATTCATTTATCTTGGTGTCATGCATTGGACCTACATCTTTCTAACTTTTGGACACGTTATTCGTTTATTATAATTCAAAACTTATATCCATTACGTTTACAAATAATTCCCAACTTGTTATGGTTTAATTTTCATTATATGTCCCTTTGAGAGCCCATAAACTAGAGAGGACCGAAAGCTCCGTGGATTCAATTTGCTGCATAAAAACATTTATCATGTTGATATTTTATTGTTGACTTCCATCTAAAACTAAACTACATTTGTATTAGAATTCATTTATTCTTGGTGTCATGCATTGGACCTTACATCTTTCTAACTTTGGACACGTTATCGTTATTATAATTCAAAACTTATATCCATTACGTTTACAAATAATTCCCAACTTGTTATGGTTTAATTTTCATTATATGTCCCTTTGAGAGCCCATAAACTAGAGAGGACCGAAAGCTCCGTGGATTCAATTTGCTGCATAAAAACATTTATCATGTTGAATATTTATTGTTGACTTCCATCTAAAACTAAACTACATTTTGTATATAGAATTCATTTATTCTTGGTGTCATGCATTGGACCTTACATCTTTCTAACTTTTGGACACGTTATCGTTTATTATAATTCAAAACTTATATCCATTACGTTTACAAATAATTCCCAACTTGTTATGGTTTAATTTTCATTATATGTCCCCTTTGAGAGCCCATAAACTAGAGAGGACCGAAAGCTCCGTGGATTCAATTTGCTGCATAAAAACATTTATCATGTTGAATATTTATTGTTGACTTCCATCTAAAACTAAACTACATTTTGTATATAGAATTCATTTATTCTTGGTGTCATGCATTGGACCTTACATCTTTCTAACTTTTGGACACGTTATCGTTTATTATAATTCAAAACTTATATCCATTACGTTTACAAATAATTCCCAACTTGTTATGGTTTAATTTTCATTATATGTCCCCTTTGAGAGCCCATAAACTAGAGAGGACCGAAAGCTCCGTGGATTCAATTTGCTGGCATAAAAACATTTATCATGTTGAATATTTATTGTTGACTTCCATCTAAAACTAAACTACATTTTGTATATAGAATTCATTTATTCTGGTGTCATGCATTGGACCTTACATACTTTCTAACTTTTGGACACGTTATCGTTTATTATAATTCAAAACTTATATCCATTACGTTTACAAATAATTCCCAACTTGTTATGGTTTAATTTTCATTATATGTTCCCCTTGAGAGCCCATAAACTAGAGAGGGACCGAAGAAATCAATAATATTTTTAAAGTAAGAACATCTTTTTTTGATAATCAAAATTAAATTTAATCAACATTAGATATTAATCAAACAATTATAGACAATAATTCGCAATATAAATTGAAACAAATGGCCGATAAATATTCATAAACAATATGGTATGTTGAATTTTAATTTGCTGCATAAAAACATTTATCATGTTGAATATTTATTGTTGACTTCCATCTAAAACTAAACTACATTTTGTATATAGAATTCATTTATTCTTGGTGTCATGCATTGGACCTTACATCTTTCTAACTTTTGGACACGTTATCGTTTATTATAATTCAAAACTTATATCCATTACGTTTACAAATAATTCCCAACTTGTTATGGTTTAATTTTCATTATATGTCCCCTTTGAGAGCCCATAAACTAGAGAGGACCGAAAGCTCCGTGGATTCAATTTGCTGCATAAAAACATTATCATGTTGAATATTTATTGTTGACTTCCATCTAAAACTAAACTACATTTTGTATATAGAATTCATTTATCTTGGTGTCATGCATTGGACCTTACATCTTTCTAACTTTTGGACACGTTATCGTTTATTATAATTCAAAACTTATATCCATTACGTTTAAAATAATTCCCAACTTGTTATGGTTTAATTTTCATTATATGTCCCTTTGAGAGCCCATAAACTAGAGAGGACCGAAAGCTCCGTGGATTCAATTTGCTGCATAAAAACATTTATCATGTTGAATATTTATTGGTTGACTTCCATCTAAAACTAAACTACATTTGTATATAGAATTCATTTATTCTTGGTGTCATGCATTGGACCTTACATCTTTCTAACTCTTGGACACGTTATCGTTTATTATAATTCAAAACTTAATCCATTACGTTTACAAATAATTCCCAACTTGTTATGGTTTAATTTTCATTATATGTCCCCTTTAAGAGCCCATAAACTAGAGAGACCAAGAAATCAATAATATTTTAAAGTAAGAACATCTGTTTTTTTTGATAATCAAATTAAATTAATCAACATTAGATATTAATCAAACAATTATAGACAAATAATTCGCAATATAAATTGTAAACAAATGGCCGATAAATATTCATTAAACTAATATGGTATGTTGAATTTTAATTTGCTGCATAAAAACATTTATCATGTTGAATATTATTGTTGACTTCCATCTAAAACTAAACTACATTTTGTATATAGAATTCATTTATTCTTGGTGTCATGCATTGGACCTTACATCTTTCTAACTTTTGGACACGTTATCGTTTATTATAATTCAAAACTTATATCCATTACGTTTACAAATAATTCCCAACTTGTTATTGGTTTAATTTCATTATATGTCCCCTTTGAGAGCCCATAAACTAGAGAGGACCGAAAGCTCCGTGGATTCAATTTGCTGCATAAAAACATTTATCATGTTGAATATTTATTGTTGACTTCATCTAAAACTAAACTACATTTTGTATATAGAATTCATTTATTCTTGGTGTCATGCATTGGACCTTACATCTTTCTAACTTTTGGACACGTTATCGTTTATTATAATTCAAAACTTATATCCATTACGTTTACAAATAATTCCCAACTTGTTATGGTTTAATTTTCATTATATGTCCCCTTTGAGAGCCCATAAACTAGAGAGGACCGAAAGCTCCGTGGATTCAATTTGCTGCATAAAAACATTTATCATGTTGAATATTTATTGTTGACTTCCATCTAAAACTAAACTACATTTTGTATATAGAATTCATTTATTCTTGGTGTCATGCATTGGACCTTACAACTTTCTAACTTTTGGACACGTTATCGTTTATTATAATTCAAAACTTATATCCATTAATAATTCCCAACTTGTTATGGTTTAATTTTCATTATATGTACCCTTTGAGAGCCCATAAACTAAGAGGACCGAAGAATAATAATATTTTTAAAGTAAAACATCTGTTTTTTTGATAATCAAATTAAATTTAATCAACATAAATTAATCAAACAATTAAACAAATAATTCGCAATAAAATTGAAACAAATGCCGATAAATATTCATAAACTATATGGTATGTTGAATTTTAATTTGCTGCATAAAAACATTTATCATGTTGAATATTTATTGTTGACTTCCATCTAAAACTAAACTACATTTTGTATATAGAATTCATTTATTCTTGGTGTCATGCATTGGACCTTACATCTTTCTAACTTTGGACACGTTATCGTTTATTATAATTCAAAACTTATATCCATTACGTTTACAAATAATTCCCAACTTGTTATGGTTTAAATTTTCCATTATATGTGTCCCCTTTGAGAGGCCCATAAACTAGGAGAGGACCGAAAGCTCCGTGGATTCAATTTGCTGCATAAAAACATTTATCATGTGAATATTTATTGTTGACTCCATCTAAAACTAAACTACATTTTGTATATAGAATTCATTTATTCTTGGTGTCATGCATTGGACCTTACATCTTTCTAACTCTTGGACACGTTATCGTTTATTATATCCATTACGTTTACAAATAATTCCCAACTTGTTATGGTTTAATTTTCATTATATGTCCCCTTTGAGAGCCCATAAACTAGAGAGGACCGAAAGCTCCGTGGATTCAATTTGCTGGCATAAAAACATTTATCATGTTGAATATTTATTGTTGACTTCCATCTAAAACTAAACTACATTTTGTATATAGAATTCATTTATTCTTGGTGTCATGCATTGGACCTTACATCTTTCTAACTTTGGACACGTTATCGTTTATTATAATTCAAAAACTTATATCCATTACGTTTACAAATAATTCCCAACTTGTTATGGTTTAATTTTCATTATATGTCCCCTTTGAGAGCCCATAAACTAGAGAGGACCGAAAGCTCCGTGGATTCAATTTGCTGCATAAAAACATTTATCATGTGAATATTTATTGTTGACTTCCATCTAAAACTAAACTACATTTTGTATATAGAATTCATTTATTCTTGGTGTCATGCATTGGACCTTACATCTTCTAACTTTTGGACACGTTATCGTTTATTATAATTCAAAACTTATATCCATTACGTTTACAAATAATTCCCAACTTGTTATGGTTTAATTTTCATTATATGTCCCCTTTGAGAGCCATAAACTAGAGAGGACCGAAAGCTCCGTGGATTCAATTTGCTGCATAAAAACATTTATCATGTTGAATATTTATTGTTGACTTCCATCTAAAACTAAACTACATTTTGTATATAGAATTCATTTATTCTTGGTGTCATGCATTGGACCTTACATCTTTCTAACTTTTGGACACGTTATCGTTTATTATAATTCAAAACTTATATCCATTACGTTTACAAATAATTCCCAACTTGTTATGGTTTAATTTTCATTATATGTCCCCTTTGAGAGCCCATAAACTAGAGAGGACCGAAAGCTCCGTGGATTCAATTTGCTGCATAAAAACATTTATCATGTTGAATATTTATTGTTGACTTCCATCTAAAACTAAACTACATTTTGTATATAGAATTCATTTATTCTTGGTGTCATGCATTGGACCTTACATCTTTCTAACTTTTGGACACGTTATCGTTTATTATAATTCAAAACTTATATCCATTACGTTTACAAATAATTCCCAACTTGTTATGGTTTAATTTTCATTATATGTCCCCTTTGAGAGCCCATAAACTAGAGAGGACCGAAAGCTCCGTGGATTCAATTTGCTGCATAAAAACATTATCATGTTGAATATTTATTGTTGACTTCCATCTAAAACTAAACTACATTTTGTATATAGAATTCATTTATTCTTGGTGTCATGCATGCTGGACCTTACATCTTTCTAACTTTTGGACACGTTATCGTTTATTATAATTCAAAACTTATATCCATTACGTTTACAAATAATTCCCAACTTGTTATGGTTTAATTTTCATTATATGTCCCCTTTGAGAGCCCATAAACTAGAGAGGACCGAAAGCTCCGTGGATTCAATTTGCTGCATAAAACATTTATCATGTTGAATATTTATTGTTGACTTCCATCTAAAACTAAACTACATTTTGTATATAGAATTCATTTATTCTTGGTGTCATGCATTGGACCTTACATCTTTCTAACTTTGGACACGTTATCGTTTATTATATTCAAAACTTATATCCATTACGTTTACAAATAATTCCCAACTTGTTATGGTTTAATTTTCATTATATGTCCCCTTTGAGAGCCTAAACTAGAGAGGACCGAAAGCTCCGTGGATTCAATTTGCTGCATAAAAACATTTATCATGTTGAATATTTATTGTTGACTTCCATCTAAAACTAAACTACATTTTGTATATAGAATTCATTTATTCTTGGTGTCATGCATTGGACCTTACATCTTTCTAACTTTTGGACACGTTATCGTTTATTATAATTCAAAACTTATATCCATTACGTTTACAAATAATTCCCAACTTGTTATGGTTTAATTTTCATTATATGTCCCCTTTGAGAGCCCATAAACTAGAGAGGACCGAAAGCTCCGTGGATTCAATTTGC